>NW_005054352.1:4687101-4701777 GCF_000277835.1 Geospiza fortis | reverse complement strand
CATCCCCGCGCCCGAGACTGCCCCGAGGGGCTCCGGGCGGGCGGCCCGCCCCGCAGCGAAACCAAGTTTTGGCCCGTAGCGTGAATTAGAGAACAGGCACAGAAAGAGAAAGGGACGGGTAGGTGTACTGTGCTCAGACGTGACAAGTTATGACACCTGCTCATCTCCCGTCCAGATCATGCCAAAATCGTGCCAGGAGGCTTTTTCCAAATAAAATACATTAATAGTTCTAGGGAAATAAATTAGTAGTTTCCTATAATAAAATATGTTAATCTTTTATGTCTAGCAACGGTCACATGTGTGCAGCCTCCACTCTAAGCCAAGGATTTTC
Source organism: Geospiza fortis (assembly GCF_000277835.1). NCBI lineage: Eukaryota > Metazoa > Chordata > Aves > Passeriformes > Thraupidae > Geospiza > Geospiza fortis. Next base: position 4,701,446 of record NW_005054352.1, on the reverse strand, counting down.
CCTTACTGTTTGCACATCAGAGGGTGAAAACACCAAGTCAGGGAAAGATGGCAAAGTACCTGTTGTACTGTGGCACACCTTGGGGGCCGTGTGGCCTGCTTTTCTTTCTTAAGATCAAGAAGGAGCACCTCTGAAATTTAGTCTCTTTACTAGTACCCAAAGGGTTTCCTGCAATGCTGGTCAGGGTCATGGTTCATTACGCCCTTTCAGGCACTAAGAACAGACACAGGGGTTCATCTGTGCGTGCTGAGCACAGGAACTGCTGCAGTGCCACGGAGGAAATCTGCCTCATCTCTACCCTCCAAGCTCACTGCTGATTTTTCTTCCCAAAGGGAGAGGATGCTCAAGTCTCCACAGCTGAAATAACAAGGCAGCTAATCTCTGTTTTCCAGGCAAGATTAAAAACACAGTGAGTGTTTTGCAGGTATTAAACCACTGATTTGCATTTATGATTTAACCCTTTCTTCAAGGATTTGTTGAAAGACCATTTTACTGACAAAGTCAGATGTATCCCTGCTCCTTTCTCAAGTAGCTTAACTTTCTATTCCAAAAAGATGTTATGACATTATAATGAATGATATTATTCTATCTATAGCTTAAGTGATTTAGGAAAGCACATATTTTCCTCACAGTGTATCTAATGTCATAGTATTAAACAAAAAAACTGGGTCACAGTTTCCAAAGAACATGTTAAACTCCTTACTAAATACATGTTAGAAGAAAATTATTAAGGGGTTTGTTGTGACTTTAGGAAGTCTAATGCTCTACAAACCCCTAGTCACACTCCAGACTTCCATTCAGTGGAGACAGGCATTATTGGAAGGATCCGTTTTTCCAATACCTGTGACTATAGTAGGAAGTCACTTCATTTGGGTGCATTATTGTCATGAATGCTTTTATCTTCATTTATTCCTCTCTGAGGCACATCAGCATTCGGTCAGCTTTGCTGATTGTGTTAATTAGCATTTTAATGGTGATTTTAAAATTTTAATAGATTAATGGATTAATCTATAGATTAATTCTCTGACATCTCCTCTATCTCATAGTAGTAACTATTAAATTTCCCAAATCCCATGTTTTCCTTAAAATATTCTTTAGAGGAATGTAGCAATTTTCACAAAAATCTGTAAGCAAGTTAAAAAGTCAAATTACATACAACTCAGACATTTCTTATGGATTCTTGTTGGGAGAATGAGGAGCAGGAATCTCAAGAAATCAAAAGAATTAAAGGACAGGATAAAAACATATTTGTGTTACTGATTTGTCACTAGTCTTATTTAACACTTTGCCAGCTGGAATATGAAGTATGCTGCCTTCATTTCTTTAGCTACACAGACAACACTATAATACTTATTCAGCTCACAGTACCACATAAGATATAAGAAAAGAAAAAAATGTTCCTATTGAAAACAAATATACCGAACCCAGTAAAAAATAGAAAGGCTATTTTAAATAAGATACAAACTTCAAACTAAAATAGAACAAAATCATAGCCAAAAGTAATTAAACTTCAGTAAGTCTAATATACAACACAGGTCATTTGAAGAACATCAGAAAGACAAATTTTGTGAAAATCAATTCACACATCAATAGACAAGAATTTTTTTTTTCTCTGATGTAAGGATTAAATCTTTAGCACAGATAGTAGCTTCCTTCTTCTTACTTCTGTCCATGATTGGACTGAATCTGACAATCTAAGTGCCAGGCAGCTTTTGTATAAACTGTCAAAAGTTTCAACTTGTTGCATGATCTGACAACTTTTAGTGCAATGTGTTTGTTTAATGACCACTTCCCAGGATTGTTTTCCAACACCTGTACACATATTTATACACATTTATGTGTATAAATATTTATACACACCACAAGGCTCTTCAACACATGCCTCTAAATGCTGTTGTTATGGTCTTTATCAACATACTATATGCCTGGCAAGAAAGTATTTTCATTCCTGGCAGAGAAGGACACGACTGCATGTTATGAGTACAGTTGCCTGATATTGTCATTTCAGCCCTTCTCATTCCACCTACAAACTTATTCTTCACAGTCATTCATAAGTATGTTCAAATATTTATCAAGAACTATGTGAAGGCATGTCAATAAGTGGTGACAGGGTGTTGACATTTGTCTGATTTAGATCTTCTGACTGAACAGAGTCAAAGACCCACTGAAGTGTTTGGAGCAGTTTGAACTACTGAGAGGCTTGGGAGCAGTCATTCAAGGCTGATGAAAAGCTTCCTTTTCACTTTCCATTAACAAGACAAAAGTTATAGGGAGATTTATGCTGGAAGGGGCAGCAATTCAGACTACCTGTAGTCTCTGTCCTTGAGATTGGACAACCTTATGCTCCCAGTCTCGTCAGTCATATGCATCAGACTCTCTGCAAAGAGCTGGAAGTAACCTCACATTTTTCAGTCCTGGTGCTCATGGGGGAGGTTCAGCCACACCAATGCCTGCTGGAGGCACACTACATGCAGGCACAAGCAGACATTGGCCTCTTCAAGCATCTGCTTGAAAGAGGACAAGCACCTGAAGTTAAAAGGGGTGCAAGAGAGTTGGTTGTTACTCAAGGAAGCAAGGAAAGGATGGTCTCCCCCATGCTCCACAGCAATCCATCCTGATGAGCAAGGAATTCAGGAAAACACCAGGAGGCCTGCATGGAGACTGGGGCAAGGAGATCGAGGCAAAACACAGATGTAAGGAAAGTGTACAGAAGGCAAAGGCAGTGACAGGATGTCTGGGAGGAATGCAGAGATCCTAGCATCTTCTAGCACAAAGGGTTGACATCAGGAAAGCTGATGCCCAGCTGCTGTTGGGTCTGTCAAGGATGTCTTGAGGAAAGACCTGTGAATGAAGGCCCTGTGGATATTTTATAATTATGGTATAAGAAACAGAAAAGCAATCATAAGCACCATGTAAAAATGTGCTATTCCTTGCTGTGTTTCTGAGAACAGTCCTCTTCCTGTTAGTGAAGAATTTGTATTTATATCTGCTTTAGGTGTACTCAGATTGCTGTCACAGCAGCATGGTGCTGCCAAAGCTGTTACTGAGTCTTCTGTGGGACTGTCATCTCTGCAAGTTTGCCATTGATGTGATGTGGTAGGGCACAAACTGATTATTGGGCTTGAAAGTACTTCTGTTTTGCCTCAAACTCATGAGATTCTTTTCAAAGTATGGGTCATAATGTAAAATATACATTTTTCAAAGGCCAAGTACTCTGCCAAACTTTTTTTTCTTCTTAGTAAACAAATTCCTCTCAAAATTTTCTACTAGTACAGGAAAAACCCCAATAACTGATGCAAATGATTCACTTCCCTTAAAACGGGAAAAATGTTGTAGTTTCTTTTGTGTATCTACTACTAGGAGTGGGTCATACACCTCCGCTTTTTATAACCTGCACTGTGGAAGATCTATTTTCTATTCTCCACTTTACAGAATTTTAATTAAGGAAGTTAAATACACTGAAATCAACAGTTGGCAATAGTTGTATTTAGAAGTTCTGTACTAGAGTTGCTGCATACTGTTCTTCTTTTCTCACACAAGTGTTCTTCTTCTTCTTTTTTTATACCTTGCAATTTTGTAGAGAGACAGATAAATCCTATACTAATATTTTTTGGTGGATACTAATTAAAGTCTTGTTTAGTTCAACCAAAGCATGATCTGAGAGTGGCAAGACTCCAACAAAATACAGCTTTGATTTTGAAAGCAGTAACCAGTCATAACTTGCTTACACAAAGAGTGAAAGTGATCATACACTTTTCTGAAAGTCAGACAACAAAATCATCTTTGAAACTGACCTAGAATTCATAGTCTGAATGTGCCATGAAAATATCTCAAATTCTAGATTTTAGGTCATAAAGCTATTTCTGTTGAAATTTTTGGAAAATACCACAGTACAATTTATTTTTTAAAGCACAAATTAACAGCAGTCTCTGGGTTTTGAAGGTTATAGGTGAAACCTTTTAAATTAAGTATTGTTTGTATCATTCACAGAAAAAAAAGTTATAAACTAAATAGGAATAACTTTCTTGTTACAAACAGATCAAACATCAGATGAAAAGTGTTGGTTTTTTTGAGCCTACTTTTTTCTAGTCAATGTGAATGATGTGGAGATAGAGCTTTATGCTACCAGATCACTAGAAAATGAATTTTGTATTTTTATGTTTATCTGAGTCATCATCGTAGAATAATGGACTAAATAGAAAAGCACTGTTGCCAATTTATGTCTGGAAAATAACATTGAAGTGACCTCTGGTGTGTCACAGTAACTTTAGAACTGAATCAGGTATTATTAATATCTATTTTTTAAGTGCATCTAATGTCTTAGCCACTTGATCATTCTTGCCTTGCAGTGTTTAGGCACCCTTGACACTGGGAACAGATAGATTGTTTTCTGGGTCACCACTGGAAGAAGCCATAGAGAATACTGGTGATTAATAACATCTTTTTTCTAAATTATGCCTGGTCACCTCATTGAAGCATGAAAGGACAAACAATGGGAAAATTTTTATGGTTTCTTAGAAGCCTTTAGTGTGGTGTTTATTCAAGCTGAACTCTCTCTACATAGGGAAGTCATTTTGAGCAGAGACTGCAAGATCAGCTTTCAACATTTAAGTTTTAATTACACTCAGTTTTTCTTTCTCCCATCTGTTCACATCAAAAGTTCACAGTCTCCACTACAACATTGTGAGAAACATTTGCAATACCTTAGAAAGTGAGCAGACATCATGAACAAATACTCCACACTATTTTTTTTTCTGGGGCTGTCGCTCATTATGAAAAAAAACAGGCAACAAATTCAGAACAAAACAAAGAATTGCTCAGCTTGGATTTTAGCCTATTTTTACATAAACATTAAATTAAATATTCATTTCAAGACACATTTCACACTTAGTAATACAGCATTTGATGACACAACATATTTATGCTAAGACCATGAAACCTGCTTGTAACCCAAGAAGTGAACAATTTTTGTGCCATCACAGACGCTCATTCTGCCTTCAGGGGAGGGGCCTTTAGAGTTCAGATGTGTATGGAAGCAATGTTACTCTTAGGCCTCATGCCTAAGACAAAATATCAAGGTACATCCTGGCATCTTCACAGTATTTGTGGTTTTGTTTAAAATATGCAAATGTCAATTAATGGAGACAAGTAAACAAGTCAATATAGCAAGTCATCAAATCACAGAATTATTTGAGTTGAAAGGCACCGCAAAGATTACACTGGTCTGCATCATAGGTTGGACCAAATTATTAGACACAAATTTCAGTAGTTTTTATTCACCAAGATGAAACTTCAAGAGAATAAGGAGAGTTACAGTTTTTAAAAATGTCACTTTCTTTAAGAACTACAGTTTCTCTTTATTCAGTAATTATAACAAATCATACTTTCACCAGCCAGCTGAATGATGATCCTAGCCTTAAACAAAAAGTTTGTGCAAGTACAAGTCCACAGTATTTAATCCTTCAGTCACCAAGTAAGGCACAATACTGAGATTAATCTTAGTACAATTCCTTGGCTTTGAAAACCCAGTTCAGTATTTGAAAAGTGAGTGCATTTCTTCAGCACATAAATTAGTCACCCCATATTGTTGCCTAAAAACCCCGGGTATATTAGTTTGCCATATGACCAACATGGGAAAAAATCTGCAACTGTGAGAAGTCGTTTTCATTCTTACACTCTATCTTTGAATTAATTCCTCTCAATTAAAAAAAAAATATAGCAAACTAAGATGTACCTGCGCAAATTTATCTCTTTTGCTTTTGAACCCCACTCTTGTAATTATATTTTTGCTAATATATGCAAAGCTTTGGGACACGCCAGCCTAAATGGGTGGTATTGCTGAACTCCACTCTGTGATAATTTTGGATTGCTGAATTAATTGTGAATCAAATTGTGAATAAGAGATCTTTGATGGCTATATAGTTGGCTGTCAGGGATAAAACACTAAATGCCAAGGGGAACAGAAGAGGTGCCAAGTTAGTCTATTCAACGTTGGGTCCTTTCTCTGATTTTGCATTTCCATTTCCCTTTTAGGCTATCAATGCCTCAAATCATTACTGGTTCACTGTTCTGTTCCCCCTGTAGAAATCTGTCATACAAATGCTCAAATAGCAGAGCACTACACAATTCATAAAAATATCTGCAAGTAGAGGAAGTAAAGCTTTTAGGAAAAGAGAGAGGGATAGTATATTTTGACTATTTTTTCAGATTTTCCTGTACAGTGCACAGAAGTTCTCTGGCCCCTGCAACATTCTTTCAGTTTTTTTAAGGAAGAAGTAGAGATATTCAGTTCAAAAGTTCTGGAAATCTTGAAGGTAAACCTAAGCAATTTTTTTTCCTCACTTTTCTTTATGTCTAAAAGAGAATTCCTAATGGGGGCCACCTCAATGCCCTTTCCCACAGAAAACCTTTCAATACCAAGAGTTCCCATGCTTGAATGAGGTGTGTATTCTTCTCATAGATAGAACTGGTTTATCTCTCCCAGGAAAGTTATTAATTCCCCTTTGTAGATAACCACATCATAATCTTTATCCATCACTGCAGGTGTGCCTTCATTCTCCTAGACATTCTGCCAGGCTTACTGCCAAGCTGGAATGGCAGTGACCTCAGAACTGATTCAAATGGCTGCCAAGCACCATTCTTTGCCGAAGAGAAGCCCTGAACAGGATCAATATTGACATGATCCAGCCACCATTAGCTGTTAAATCTATATAAGAGAAGTTTCACAATCCTTTAATGTAATTCTTACTTCTGACACCTGGCAGATGGGAGTTTAACAGTTCAGTTATTATTCACATATATAAAGATTTTGGCTTTTATTGAGTTGATAATTGTAACACTTTCTTTCAAATAAAATGAAGATCTTAACCCAAAAAAGCACTAGGACCTATACTGAACTTCAAAGCCAGGAGAACTGCTAGTGATTTTTTATTGAAGCTTCATTAAGTACAGCTGAATATGCAAGCACTGGTACATGGAGTACTAATGTGCCAGCTATTAAACGTTTGATTTTCATATCACCAGTGTTTTAGATGGGAAGATTGATCTTATACATTGCATTCAGTGAAAGGGTTATTAGATACAAACCCTGAATACAATAATTACTTGCTCTGCATGAGTAAGTTTACCTCCGGAGCTATATACATATTTAAGTAGATTAGCACTTGAACCTTTGCAAACTAACATTACTCTATTGTATTCATTCCTTTGATTATAGCACTTTGGGGGAATTTACATAATGACCAGAAAAAAGCATTATTTTATGCACTCTTCAAAGCCAAGAAAGAGCATATTGGGGCTGTTTCTAGTTAATGATCTATCTGTAAGCCTTAAACTAGTAAATGGTACACTGCAAGAAAAAGTTGTTGGTCTTTCAATGCAGTTAAAAATAAAAAGTTATTTTTAGTCTTAAGCATAAAGACAGAAATCTTTTCATGAGTGGGTTAAAAAAAATTAAAAATAGATTTCCTGGACTTTATTTCATTAGCCCATACAAAGTATCTTCCATAGTTAGTGACAGATATCTTTTTTAACTCCAATTGTAACTTGTGAATTCTGGAAATAATAGTTTCCATGGTACTCATGTTCTTTTAGCAGCTTAATTCTCTCCCATATTTGGGACTTCTGTGTCTTTTAATATGAACACATACTCAAAAAGACTGATGAGTTATATTAAGAAGAGAATGTTTGCTATCACCTGGCCTTCATTTCTACTGAAGTGACAGTCACTGTGATCTTAGAGCAGAGATATGTGTTACACTAAAATACAGGTGATTTACTTTTACCTCTCCTTATGACATAGTCTGTACAGTAGAAAGAAAAAAAGCAAACTTTTCCAGACTTTTTGCCCCAAATACTTTGCTATTTGATGCTGTAGATTTTTAACAGAAATATTAAAGTTGGTGTATGAATGCAGTAGGTTTGGATGGAAATACCTGCATGTCCCCTTGGACCACACAGTTCTTGGTGCTTGCAAGTATGTGCTTGTGTGCATGTGTGTGTGTGTGTGTGTGTGTGTGTATAAAAGAGTGAGTGCATGGAGAGCACGAGAGAAAAAGTGTGAATACATAAAACAAGCTTGTCTAAACATTTCATAAACAAGTATAATATTTTCTATCCAAAATATTTCATGCTGTGTTATCTTGTACTACTTTTCCTGCAGCATGTATGCATGGATACTGGAGATTGTTTGAAAGGGAGAAAAAAGGGCTTGGAGTCTAAAATTCCCTGTAGCCACTTGGTGACCTGGGCTGGAAGAAAAAAAGATAGAGAAGACAGAATCTGTGCCATAGTCCTTTACTTCAGTCTACAAGTATTGTAATCTTTAATTTTTGCTAAAACTTACGTCACTCAGCCAAGGAATTTAGTGTTTAAATGAGCAGTCCATATGACTGTAAGGATCTGGTTCAATGTACATAAGATGAAACTGGAACAAGAGCTTCTGGTAGAGGGTGGGACAAAAGGAGCAATTCATTGTTTTACAGGTATGGAGCTTTCAATGTACAGTGTGAGAGTTTTCTTCCAGTGAGTGCCAGAACACAAAAAGCAGAATACAAAATTCATTAATTAGGTTACTCTTAAAAAAAACAAAATCCCAGCACCAGCAGCATCTTAGGAGACGTTGTTTTAAACATTGAGATGTTATAAACAGTACTGATCATTTAAGGGGATTGCACTGAGGCTGATTTCTTTTAGGTCTAATCTTGTATTGTATCTACTGAAATAAGAAGGGAGGGAGGTGGTGGAGGGTGTGTGACAGAATTGGGGGAGACAGTACTATTTTAGCTTAGTTTATTAAGAAAATGGAGAGCTTGGGGCCATGAGGGAGAAGATGGGGAGATGAAAGAAAGGAAGATAAACTACATGAAAAAAGGAGACAAGCCAAAATAATTTTACATGAGGGAAGGAGAAGAGTGGTATGCCAGGGAGGAGCTGTCATAAATACATGGTGCAGAGGAGTGAGGAAAGAGATGTTTTTCAGACTTCAAGGGGTCTTGCACACCCCAGAATTCCCATCCTATAAAAAAGGGAAGGGAAGTGGGTACTTGTTCTTTAAGGGATATTTGGTGTTTCTGAAATTATTTATTGCCAAAGTGATTGTGTACATACTTCTCAACAGATAAAAGTGAAAATCAGAGGAACTGATGGTTGACTCTGCACTGATGGTAGTGTCATTGCCCTACATGTCCAGAGCATGGCCAGTACACCACTCCATGGCAATTATAGAGACTGGGGGAAATATTGAGATTGACTCCTGCAATCTCCTGCCAAAATACAGAGGAGAGTTTGTGGCTAAGCCACGATTAAGCCATGCCAGATTGCACTGACATCGGAATCCCTATAACAGAAGTTATTTTTGAAAATCCACTAATCACAGGTGATAAAGCTGCTTTTAGTTTTACTGAATGATTCTGCCCTATACAAATAAAAATTTACAAATACAATTATGCTTTTATTTGACACCAGGTAAAAAAATTAACACTGATTTGCATAACTTCCTAGCACCTTCTACAGTATTTTTTTAATTAGCCACCTGCTCTTCTTATGAATAACATCTATTTATGACTCTGTAGCTGAGCAGTTTTGGGAAGTAATGGTAGCATGCAAAGCAAATAATTTAGTCTGACCTCTTCTGATCCCCATCAGTCTGCATATAAAAAATTAGTATGTTGATCTGAGAACCTGCTGAAGCTCTCAGAAGGTAAAGAAAACCACCAAACACACAAAAACCTAAATTACCTATTGTGAACACATTTTTTCTATATACTTAAGGAAAATAAAGTAATTCAAATAAATTGGTTTTATGCCTACTGGTGCTGTTGTTGCAACAGACTCAGTATCCAGAAATCTTAAGCTGTTTAAAGAATATGCACAAAAGAGGATTCATATTTAACTTCCAGAAATAATAATTTCTAAATCTAATTTAGACATATTATAGTAATAAATCAACAACTTTTGACATGCTTCTAGACTAAAGTTCAGGAGAATTTATCCTAGATTTATTTGGAAACATGCTTCCTAAGTTCTTTGCCAATGTAGAAAGTACTGCATATTTCGTTTACTGTAAAAAGTACAGTCTAGCAATATTTTCTTAATTTAATGTCTCCCACTACATATTGTAAGTTAAAAAAAAACTAAACTGTTTACACCAAAATCCTTATTTATGATCATGTTTTGAAGAAGGAAAGAGTTTTTAAGAGATTATTCTTAGAAACCTGTGAAGAGTTAAACTAGAGTTTAAAAAGGAGAGGGAGAGGAAAAAAGGAGTACATTCTTCAGTAAAATAAACAAGAATCAAGTCTGCCATTTCACAAGAAGCAACATTAAAAGTGTGGCTACGTTGAACATTAAGATACTCCATCCATGCAGACTGCAAAACTTCTGCCATACTTTATAATGCTGAAAGATTAATGCAAAAAACTCTGTACTCAGCATGTTTTTTGGTAGTAGTTGAGGGTGACTTAGTACAGAACACTTTCAAAAAGGATGTAAATTTGGTTGGAATTGAAAGACATGCAAAAAATATAAGAAATTTAAGCCTTGCATAATTAGATGTTATGGGAGGTTTCTCTGTTACTGATAGTACTGGAGAACTTTATACATACCAGAATGCATCTGAGCCCATGTTTGATGTGCAGGCAAAGATATTTCAAAACTGACAAATGTCCAGATGTCCTATACAGATATTCAGTGTGCAGGAGGTATGTGGGGGAGAAAAACCAGCCAGTCACAGGAGTTTAAAAATTGGATTTCAGAGCTTTTTTTAATAATTTCAAGATGGTTGCATTCTTCCTTCTTCTTCAACAAACACCCTTTTTATTTATATTTGTTAATTTAGGAGAAAATTAACTTTAGCAGTAAAACACGAGGAAGACAGTTTACTGACTTCAGTCCAAAAAGGAAAAAAAAAAAAAAGTAAGATAGACATGCAAAAGGAAAACAGGAGATGAGATGTTCTGTATAGAATAATCACCCATGCAGAGACTCACACAATTAATACATTATGGTTTTCCTTTGTGTTTACATGGATCAATTCCTGTTAGAATCCCGTCTGCTTATTTTTAATGCTTCTAACTGAGATTATCCTTCCTACAGCTGTAGAAGGAGTAAGGAAAAGAATGATTAAAAGTACTTAATGAAACAAAAATTGCATACATATTGGCATTTTTAGGCTCACAGCTGAAAATCAAGTGGTGAAAATAATCCAGCTCTGATGACTTGTGCTGTGTTTCTTCTGCTGAGCCTGTTAACTGGTGCCAAATGAAGCAGTGTAGCTGCTACGATTAACAGCTAGCCCTGGTAAACATGAAAACGTCCCACAGCTTTGCCAAAAACTCTTCAGAGGTGAAATGCCTCAGTAGAGGGCACCATGTTGTGGGTTTTAGTTGGAGAAACTCACAGATTCTGCTTTCAGTAAGTAAGTTCAATAAAGGGGGATGGTTCCTGACTGCTGAAGCAAAGAGAAGGATAGCCCCCCCACCCCCACCCCAATTTGTATCTCTGGAAAGTAGGTCATTACAGAGATCTATTTTATTGCTTAAAAGCTCTGGGACTTATTGTGAAATTACATAGAACACGCTGTCCACAAGAACAATTCGTGAGACTTCTATGCCTCAGCTCTCCTCTTGTGTCATCTTGCTGTGCCTACTGGAAGTTTCTCTGCTGCAGGACATTCACTTCTGTGTCAGGGCGTGGATGAAGTCAAAGCCTCTAGTGACAGCACAGAGTCTGACTGACATCAGCAAGGGGCATTCACTAGGATGGGGAGAATGGGCCTCAAATGGAGAACTGTTTAGGCCAGGCTTAAATAGTAGTCAACATGGGAATTGTTTTGCACTGACTGAGCTACTCTAATTTAACACACTTCTCATCTGGAATCCTTCAGCACAGCTCCAGTATTTTTTTGTTGTTGTCGTTTAATTCTTTTTTCATATACTGTTTTACACACAGAGCAAAAAATCTCAATTTCATCTTTATATGCCCCACTCTTTTTTATACTTAATGCTGTGCTCTAGTCATCTGTCATTACTTGCAAGGCCTAAAATGTTGTATTGCACTAAACAGTTTATTCAGTAGCTATCTTTGTATTGGGTGATGGGAAAAAAATGTTACTGGGTATGTCTGGTGGTCCATCCCACAGGTGGCCCCTCTCCAGTGGCATCCCATTGGCCACAGTCCTCTTTCCCCGCCCCCTTCCTTGGGTATAAAACTCCCCGGCAAGGGGGCCGCAGTCTTTTTCCTGCGTGGGTGGTGGCTGTGATGGCAGTGTCCTGTCCCAAGCCAATAAACTGGACACTCGTCCCCTTGTGGGAAGGAGCGCTTCTCGTCTTTTATCCTTCGTCTGTGCAACTCCGTGTGGGCTAAGGGTTCAATCTGGCCAGATTGGACCCATACAAAGCCCAGAGAGAGTCACGGATTACTGCACTAAAAGAAAAAAGTGAATGAAATAAATCTCACTGATTCTTGATTTAAAGAGGAAAGTAACATGTCATCAGTGTCCTCCATACCTCTCATCCAGGTTTAGAAGCTGGAGGACAGCGACCCTTCTTGACGGTAGCTAAGAGACTTTACCCACCAAGGAACACAGAGGTGAAATACCATCTTATCATGACTAAGTATGACTTACAGTGGCCAAGAACCTCAGTATCACTAAATTTATCTAAGAAACTCCCTTAGCATTGAAAGGAAAATACATTATGAGAGTGCCAGTTGCCACAGTCCACTTTTAAGGAAAAAATATCCACTCAGTCTGCTTTGATACTTCCTGGTTGAGAGAAATATTTCTCACAGAAGTTGCAGACTGTTGCCTGCATTCTTTGGGTCATATCCTGTAGGGGACGTTTACACCTGGATCAGCATTCATATGAATGAATGTCTTTCAGCTGGTCCCTTTCCAAACCAGTTGTTTTTAAAGTTTATCTTTCCATATTAAAGACATCGAATATTTAACGGCCTTCAGGTAAACTTTTTTCCTCATGTTTGTGCATAAGACTCACCAGCAAGTATATTTCAGGAAAAAAAAGGCTAAAAAAGATGTATCTGGGCTAACTGAGCAGAAGCTGTACTGAGTTCAAAAAGATAATTTTCCCTCATAGACATAAAAAAAAAGTATATTGCAAAATATAGGTTCACTTGTCTCATGATATTAAAATTGATTAGAATACAAAGAACTAAGGTAATTGAAGTATCTGAGCAAATCCAAACCTGAAGAGTCCATTCATTCAAACAGATAAGCTCTGAGTTGATATGACCTCTCCTCCCCCACCCTCCCCAGTTCCTTTTCATCAGTAAGATCTTTATCATAGCAACTACATACAATCATATTTTCTTGACCTACAGCACAGATTAATCTCAGGCACACAGTGAGGCCTATCTTAAAACTCATGAAAGACCAAAATGAAAATTGTGCAGCTGGTCACTTAACCCTAAATGCAAGTCAAATGTGACTACTTTAACCATTAGTGTAGGAGCAAAACAATGTAGCAAAGAGTTTAAAAGGTTTTTGTTGTAACAGGGTAAAAATTGCAGTTGTAGGTGAATCTGATGCAACGGCTAGCTTAAAAGATCATTAGAAGGGCATGAGAATTAAATGGCAGTGGAAATAACAGTCTGGCACATTATGACTTACACCCTCTACAGGGCTGTGATTTCCATTCACTCAGAACACAGAGAAGAAGGGAAGGATACAATTAACTGGCCATTAATAGTGATACACTAGACAAAGAAGGGGAGTTATGTCTAGTGACTTTGGACAAAAAGGCAACATTATTATTTTAGTATACTAGCTACTTCAGTGAACAGCAAAAGCATTACTTCTAGGAGAGTAGAAGGATGCAATATGCCAATGTGTTTACATGGGAGCAGTTCACTGCTTTTGTTTTTAAACAGGATTTTAGTCATTCTGTATCTTTCAAAAGTGACTGCAGCAGAAACCAGAATTCACTGTGGAAGGAAAACAAGAAAACATCAACTTGATTCATCTTTACCCGCTTAATGTGGGCTAAGCCCACAAAGGACACACCCTATTGCCTGTAAGCGCAGACTGGCTGGCAATTAACATGGCTCAGATGCCTGACAGCAGTTATGGAGGCACAAAGGACAGGATCTGCTCTCTGGCTTGGAGGGCCATGATGTATGGTGTGTGTAGACCGGTATTTTGAGCTTCAGTGCTGTGTTATAGTGTCAGCAGGACAGGTTATTCTAGAGGGCCACGCCAACCTTTGTGGGCTTGGATAAGCCATTTATGTTGTTGCAATGATTGTCTCTGTGATTCCTAAAGTATGAAAGTAAATGGAAACCTCTGCCAACCTGAGGTCTGCTTTCACAGGCCCAAGTTCTTCCCTTTC
>NW_005054352.1:4590611-4687091 GCF_000277835.1 Geospiza fortis | reverse complement strand
TCTTTCTCTCTCTCCTCATCTCTTCTGGAAAAAGCAGAGGGAACTCTGGTAGTTCACTGTTTTGATGAGCAGGTTAAACTCTGTGTGGGAAGTTACAAGAAATATTGGATCTAAGATATGCTACAGCATATGTTTCTTCCTAAGACTGCAATGTTTATTCCTAAGTAAGGAAGACCTAAAAAGTTTTTTTCCTAAGCAAAGGTGCATGGAAAATAAGCAATGAGTCAGATCATTAAAAAGCAAAAAAAACCTGTTGCTAGCAAACAGAATAATGATGAAGGAAATATGTATCAGTGGAAATGTAAATATGTCTCCCTGTTATTTCCAATCAGTGGCAAATAGTCAGTATTCAAAAGAAAGAAGGCAAATAGTCAGTATTCAAAAGAAAGAAATAGAAGCAAAAAAGGAGTTACATTAATGATATATCATCCTAACAAGTCCAGGAGCGGGGCGCCTGCACAACCTAAGTATGACAGAAGTAAACAACATGACATTTGACAAAAGGGTCATTAGCTACTGGACACTTTTTAGAACTTGACCTACATGATCCTGTGATTATAATTAACTCATTTCATACATATTTTTTTAACAAGAAGTTCCTGAGAATACCCAGAGTTTACAGAAAGGTATGTGACAACTATTTCTTCAACTATTTGCTGTTCCCCACTTCTTCTTCTACAAAGTCTGGACTCCAAAGAGCAAAGAAGGGAGGGGAGAGGAGGACAGGCAGAGCTCCCATTGCCTTTTGTCTTCTCATTTCCAACTGAGTGTATGAAATTGCAGCAAGGCAGAACCAAGCTTACCTTAGTTGGAAGTACCTCAAAGGTTTGGATCCCCCGGGGAGAGAATGATTAAAACCAGGTCTATTATCTGAAAGTGTGAAGCTGTCTGTTATGACTTTTCTGCTCAGCCCTGTTGCCTCCACCCAGGTGAAGAGTGACAAGGTGATGATCTGCTACTCCAGTGCCCTTAGCTGGTGGGCCACAGAATCATAAAATACTTTGGGTTGGAAGGGGCCTTGAAAAGCCTTCTATTCTAGCCCAAGGCCCCTCCAATTAGCAGGAACATCTTTAAGTAGATCAGGTTGTTCAGAGCCTTGTTCGTCCTCATCTTGAGAGTTTCCAGGGATACGGCACTCACCACCTCTCTAGGCAACAAGTGCCAGTGTTTCATCACCCTCGTTGTAGAAAACTTCCTCCTTATAATGGTCCAAATTAACTCTCTTTTTAGGTAAAAAACATTTCCCCTTGTCCCAGTCCAACAGGCCCTGATGAAACATTTGTTTCTATCCTCCTTAAAGGCCCCCTAAAAATACTGGAAGGCCACAATAAGTTCTCCCCTGCACTCTCTTTTCTGCCAGCTGAACAATCCCAGTTTCCTCAGCTTTTCCTCACAGGAGAGATGCTCCATACTTTCGGTCATCTTTGTGGCCCTCCTCTGGACCTGCTGCAAAAGGATGAGGCAGCTCTCTCACTGAGGGTGGGGAATGAGCACTTCCAGGCTGAAACTTCTCCCAATAACAGCATGTAGCTCAGTTAGGAAAGTGCACTTTGACTTAGTTTCTACGTCTGCCTCAATGATAGCAATTAGTATTCCTTACCTCCAACAACCACCACCTAGAAACTAATATTTTTTGTAGTATATTTAATGATCTTAGAGATGACATATAGTGATATAAGAGTTCTTTGGTGGTTTCAAAACAACCTATAATCATGTAATATTAAACTGGTGCTGATTATCATAATAGCTAATGAAACAGATGCCTCTCTATAAACTCCTATCACATCAAGTTCTATAGGTGTATATACTTGTAGATGAATCCACTGATGGTCTGGTCTCCCTCCATCCTCTGTAGGATCGCTGTTTCTGTGATACTCACATCCTGTCTACTCCTAGGAATCAATCAGCAAGCCGTGTTCATGCACTAACCCTGATTCAACAACCCATGTAAAACACCACGTGCTTTGGGTTGGGGGTTGAAGACTCCCTTGTATTCAGGTGGGAGTAGGGAGAAAGATGGAAGAGAAGACCTTTCCCCTTAACATCTGCTTCTATAATTTCAAAAGTCAAAATCAGGACAAACGTTTTCACTTTTCTCCATTTCTGATGTCAAAGAATGATGTCAAAGAACCTGCTGCTTCTTTCTGCTATTAAGATGTCAGAAATAGGAAAATTTGATTACTGTTGCAAGATTGTTGGTCCCACCTGGGCTCTCCAAAAGCAGCAGTAACATTGTTCTGTTAACCACCATTGGCAAACCTACTGCTCTCTGTTGGGAGACCAAAAGGAGAAAAGGAGGGAAAAAGCCCTACCCAAATACAAAGTTTGCAGGCAAGCTTAACATAGATAGAATGAAAGATATGTAAACACTTTTGAAGGACACATTTGTTCTAAAGCTAAAAGAAACACAACTTCTCAACTACATTCTGTTATTCATCAGCAGGAGGGCAGAAAGCCTGAAAAATACATTACATGCTCAGGGTCAATTCGAAAGAAAACTTCATTTCTCAAATGCTCAGTTTTGAAAATGTCTAAATTTCTGGTTTGAGGAAAAAAAAAACCAACCCAAAACCCAGACATGCTAGAAAAGCTGCAAGTACTTTTTGTTTCATCGGCCAACATAAATTGAACTTATATGGAGCTTCTTTTAGCCAGACTTTATTAGATGACACAAGTTGGAAAACCATCTGCCTGCAAGACCATTCTTCAGCATGGAGACTGAGCAATTCTGACTAAAATTTTAAAAATCTTATCCAAATTTCACAGAAAATTACGTGAAGATCTGAAGTCTCTCCCTCTTATATTTAAAGGACAGAGTTAAACAAACCCTCTTGCCATTATTTACAATTGCAATCACTGTAGAAGCTATAAGAGAAAATCCCAATCCATGGAAGAAAAAAAATTCTCTTAGCAGCATTTCACTTCATTTTATTGTGTTTTACTTACCTACAATTAATTAGGTGCTTACAGTTTAAATCACAGAACATGCTGCCATAGAAAATGGGAAATTTAATTTGTCCACAACTATGTATTATTATGATGTAGAGTTATGAGACCACAGCTAAAACATCCCACTTTGAATAGTTAGCTCTAATTAAAGCATAGAGTAGTGGATAATGTCTTGCCTCTCCATATGCTTATTTTTCATCTTGTGTTTTGATTACTAGATTTTAGCCCATTCCTAGGAGACTCAAGTGTTATTCCAGCATCTGCCTACTTTATCGCCTAACAGCTGTGCTCACATCATTATGCATTAATATTACATCACAATTTGATGTACTTCACAGAATCTTTAACATTAATAAAACCAATTCTCTTTTCCCAGAAGTTGCAAACTTAAAAAATTACTATTTTTAGATTTTCATTGTACCTGAAGAGGAAATAGCTTAGCTTTTTAAAAGTTAGTCTATTGCATCTGGGATTTTTCTAACAGGTTAATGAGTCACAAAAAGCTTAATACTCCAAAATCAATTTTAATGTCTAAATCAGAATGTATGCCAGACCCTCTGTGACAAGGATTTTATGAAGCTAAGAGCAGTATTGTGTCTGACAGGCTTTTAGTTTATCACAAGTAATGTGAAGATACTTCAGGGCACCTGTATTTGAAAGAGCCAGCTTTGCTTCACTGAGCATGTTCTGCTTTAGAGACAAATTCCATTCCCTGATTCTGAAACAGGTTTTACCAGGATATTAAAGAGAACATGAAAAAAAAGAACGTGCACCTCTATAAGGAGGCAGAGAACAGTGGAATTGTGAATAAAGCATCACCCAGGAGAGAACAGGGATCTTTAAAAAAACCACTCTAGTAGGAAGTAAGCCCACCTGTGGACATCTTACTCCTATAAAGCCAAATCTATGCATTCTGAAAGGATTTGCCCCCTGCTCAGACCAGTTTCCTGATCATCAAGCAGAGCTCTCCCAGGGGTTACAGGAGGTATTCAAAACATGTTAGCCTGGGCAGAGTAAATACTCCAAACATGACCAGTGGTGTTGAGCAGATCAACCCCTTCTCTAATGATCACACCCCTTAAGAAATTTTGCTCAAAAATGGTGTATTTTGGGAAGGCTCTAATCAGGCAAGTCTGTGTGAGAACAACTATGGAGAATAGCTAAATGAGACCTGCTGGAGCCTTGGGTGTCTGTAACACAGCTCTTAACCTGCTTTGGCAGGAAAGTGAACTTGGAGAGATTCAGACCAGGAAGCAATCTGGCAATGTAGCCAGAACAGCTAGGTGAGCAGCTTCACATACCTCTAAATTTATTTATCCACTTCTTGGTGCAATATCCCTCAGTTTCAATTTTGTCCCTGCTCCAAAGTGACAAAAAATAAAAATCTAGTCTGTTCTACTGCTCTTTGGTTTCAAATGGAAAGAACTGGCTTTAAGAGCATAATAACAACATGAAAAGTAAAATTTAAAAAAAATTAAAAATTAAAAAATAGAAACAGTTTACAGTATTTAAGTTAGTAATGTGACTGAGTTCTGTGTCAGTCTTTCTCTATAGGAAAAAAAGGAGAAGATATTTTATTCCAGAACTGTAAATAATGTTCTCAAGTTTATCATCCATGTAGTTTTCTGTAGGATTGAAGCTATCTCAAACTGGAATACAGCTAAACTATTACTATCAGCTGCTTATAACAGGCCTAAGTATTTTCCAGGTTGCTCATGTGACTATTTTGAATTACTGAAATTTCAAATCAGCAAAAGTATCCTGAAGCCAAAGGTCCATTGATAGTCCTTCAATATGAGATTTTTTAATACCCTTTTTTAGGGGTAGGGTATAAACTGGAAAGCTGCACAAAATAAGAACCATATGAGGACAAAAAATTTACACCTATTAGGATATTTAGGAAGTTGACAACAGTTTAAATCAGATTCTCTGAGAAGGAAGATTTCCATTACATGCTGTATAAATGCCAACCCGTACTACATTTACAATTGTTTGTGATTAAACAGCTGAGCTATAGGATTCTTCTCAAGTCTTCAGCAAATGTTTTTCAATAGCAGGGAACTGTGAGAATTCTTTGTTTGGATACTTTGGTAAAATATGCAGGATGATGTCTTAAACTATGATGTGGAAATGATCATGAAGCTTAAGTGATCTTACTAAGGAATTTACTGTTCCTACACTATTTTGTACAGTAACCTGCAGAACTGGAAAAATAACAGGGCTAAAGAAAATGGCAAGGGATTTTACAGATAGAAGGGTGTTGGTATTTGCGGTGGACAGAATGAGCTTGGCTTTCCAAACCAAATGGCAATTACCAACTGTTTGTCTGGGTCTTGCAGGTCTCAGCATTTGTCCTGATTTTCTCTCCTCCTCACCATCCTTCCCACACCCACTCAAGTGTTGGTCATAAATCATTTGCCTCATCCACAATTTTCACCATATTTTAATTTTTGAACTGCTCCAACTGCACAGATACCAAAATGTAAACATCCTAGCACCAGCTTTAATTTCAATTCTTTATTTCATCTCTCCTAATTTTCTTCCTATTCTGTCTCATTTACCCATTTCTCAGCCTTTTCACATGGTTTTAGATGCTGTACACTAAACATGGACAGTCTTTCTTTTAAATATCCACAAATCTCTCCACTGTTAATAGAGTTTTAGAAGACACATACTGAGAAAACTGAAGTGATTCCAAAGAGTAATTAGAAGCAGCTTATATTTTTGTTTGGAAGTGAATTGCATAAATGTTAGCTACCAAAGCTAGTGCTCCCAAAGTACAGAATATGTGTTATTCTTACCAAATAACTTTAGAAATCCAGAATTATTGCCTGCTTTAAAAGCCTATATTCATACAGTTATTAATCATCATTATATTTGTTTATCCTTTAAAAGAGAAAAATGGCCATGTAAATGCATGAAAGTTTAAGATAAAGCAGAAGAATCAGAAGTACATTGCTTATTCATCTTCAACAAGAAGAAAAAGCATGTTTTTCAAGAGTAGCATTTCAAATTTATTTCTCCTTAAAAAAAATTGCTGTGTTTTGAACAGACGATTTAAATAAGTCATTCATGCTTTTGTCCAAAATTTCAATGTAAGAAACTAAAAGAAATGTAAGAAAAATGTAATAAATTATTACATTTTAAAGCATGCAAGTGATTCTTCCCAAATATACAGATGCAGTCCAATATATTAACTCTGGTAATACAGGTTATATCTCTGGCAATTATTAATTTCAGGGCTTTGCAGGCATGGTTGTGTTAAGAAGAAGCCCTATTTACTAAAAGAGAGCATCAAAAATTTGAATTCTTAAATCAGGACTGATAAACAATCTGGATCCTTTACACTGAGATAAAAGAGAAGTAGTTTTTCTTTTGTTGCTAAATACTAGAAAATTTGAAGAGAACAACAAAGATCTCATTTGACAAGAAAAGGTTCACAAATATGTATATTTCAGGTTTTGATTTATTTCTTCTTCTACCATGGGTACAAAATACCTCGAGAATCCTGTTGCAGTTAAATGGACAGCATCATTTTGGGTACACAGAATCTTGTAATTTCCAGTGTAAAAACAAAAAAACTGCTGATCTGTGTGAAGGAAATGCCTTAGAAAACTTTGAAGAGTTTTTTGGCTTTTGGCTTTTTAGTAGTGCTTTGACATCTTTCTCAGGACATCATTTTCTGACCACAGGGATCCTTGGTTTCAGGTAATGAGATACTGCCAGAATAACAAAATTGTACTGTACTGTCCATTTCCAGCACAGTGCTTTGTGATGCCTAAATAACTAAAGTCAGGGTCCAAACATAAAAGAGAAAACAAATTTTTGAAAGAAGGGGGTTATATGAAGAGTGGTCATATAGATGATGGGAAGGATCATTTTACTGCTCCTTCTTTCAAAGACCATGATACAGGATACAATAGCTGCAATGTGGTGAAAAATATGTCAAAATACATAATTTGTGCCATGCCCTAGATTTTTAGTAATTTCTTAGTAGCAATTTCCACAAAATTATTGCAGTGATTAACCCTACATTTGCATGTCCTCTGTAAGTACATTGATTCTCTTTTTACTGGTAATTTTTGCATGTAAATGCTAAAAAAATAGTAAAAAGGGAGGTTCTGTATTGCTTTTTTATATGACTGGATATAGCAACAACTGTTCCAAATATTTTCCCTAAGACTAAAAAAAACTTGATTCAGGAGAAAAAAATCCATCCTTTCCCTGAAAGGCATTAATTTCCTTGTTTCCTAATTTAAGGTAGAAAGAAAACAGCAAAAACATTCAATAAAGCTGCATCTAGACATCAACACCTGCATCTTTTTTTGATATTGCCTACCACAGTTATTCCCCTCAAACTACAATGTTCTTTATTCTAATTGCTGTTCAACACCTGATTTACACTTCAATTGTATTCTCAGATAAGCATTTGGCATTTCTTTTCCTTATAGGCTATAAATAATTGGTATTTTTTTCTCCAAGAGGAGAAGCAGAAGTTCTATTCACGCACATGCAGAACTGCCAGCACACAAAACACCCAACCTGTAAAAATAAAAAACTGTCTCCCATCAGAAACACTTGGAGTTAAACGAAAGGCCAGTCCATGAAAAACTCATTAGAATTACTCAGAGCTTTCTGAAGGCTGGGGAGAGGATGTCTCCCATTAAAGTTCCCAAGTCCCCAGAATTCTCTCCATTAACGAGATATAGGACAGTCTTTTTGGGGTGTGTCCTCATAATCAGGAAAGGAGCTGAGCTTCAATAAGACAATACTTGGGATATTTTTCAAGTGCATGTATTTGTCACATCAAAGAATTGGTCAGAGCAGTGAGGAACAGCATTTTTGGCAGAGAAAAACTCCTTCTTGTTAGGCTTACCTCGATGAAGGAGCACTGAACCTTGCTGCCTCTGACTTCCTTAGCATCCTCTTTGGCATCCACAGCATTGATGTCTGTGGGACCTTTCCTTCTTTTAGTGTACTTTTACATCCATCACACACACCTGTTGTTTCCGCAGATCTTTTCAGAGTCTCCAGAGGCTTTATGTCTCTCGAGCTTAGGGAATCTTTCAAGCGGGTACCACCAGAGGGCAAAGCCGGATCAGGAACACCCGAGCTCATCCCGGCTCAGTCCCGCAGCCCGGAGTGGGATGGGGCTTCAGGACCAGCTGCTCACAGTTCACACACTAATTGCAACTAATTGCAATCACCAGCCAAAGCCCCCTGTCTTCAGGAAGGTCACAGCATCTCCAGGATGTTAAATTAAAGGCCTGGTAGCATAATTAAACAGCTTCATTACCTTGTGATAACCTTTTCCGGTATTTGTGGGAATCCCCAAAATTTTGCTATAAGAAATTACAGAGAACAATATGAGAAGAACTAAAGGAATAATTCATGTTACATATTTCAACCCTTAGTTTTGAACTCATTAAAAGATACTCTGGTCTAGAAATTTATTTAGAGAGCAAAAGCATTGCAACTTCATCTCTGGAAGCATTGGCTCTATATTGGAGTGACCCTCAAGCCTGGATACAGTTTCCATTTCAACAAGACACTGTCATCCTTTTCATATGGCACATTTGAAATCATGATAGGGTAGCCAGCTATCACAAGACCACCCACCCTATTTAAAATGATGATTAGAGGATGCCTTTCACTTGATGCTGATGAGAAAAACCTAGAAAATATGCATTTATTCCATAGAAAGCATTCAGTCTCCAAAACGTATTTCAAACCATTCATGCACCTGGTCTTTCAAAGGAAAGGTCTCACTTAAAGAAAACCAAAATTCAACTGCATCTCACTGCACTTCAGACAAAACACCTATGCAGGTTCTTCACATAAACTCTGCTTCCCTTCTCTCTTTCTGATTAGCAGATCAGAAATCTTCCTAAGATTTTACATTTTCCCCTGAGACTCTGTGCTATTCATACTGAATAAAATTGGCAACCAGACAAAACCAATTAATGATCAGCACAGTCAATGTAACTCTAGGTGTAATTTTGTGAGTACAGTGTTTCTCAGGCAGCAATGCCCTTCATAGCAAAGTGAGGAGAGGATGTTGCATGCCACGAAAACTTCACACCTGCTTCTCAAGAGAGCCAGCAACTCCCACACCACACTCACACACCCATCAGCACAGCTGGTTCTCAGTCATGACAAACCTCTGCTGACCCAGACCCTGGCATATCACCCCTCCAGCAGAGAGAGTGAGTCAGCTTGTTGGTAGAGCACTTATTTTCCAGTGAGATATGATCTCATGTGCACTGAAGATCCATGAAACATACCTCAGCAGCAATGAGCACTCCAAAGGCAGAAAGGCAATCCTTCATCCAGCAGAGCAGAGTGTCAGAAAGCGGAGCAGATCGATACCCAGATGTGTGGAAAATGCCAGAGTTAACAATCACTGCAAGAAAATTGGCTGCTCTGCCCACAGTCTAGGAAATGTTCCACCTGGTGCTGCTCAGGGGTGCACCCATCCATTTAAAATCTGTGGATGGAAAATGCTGTGATGTCTAAATCACAAGTGCTTTTGGGCCTGACTGCACTGGAAATGTGTTCCTTGAGGTACTTTGCAGGGTGATTTTCTGAAGGACCTTCTGTGAGCTGGTGAGTTCTGGTCAGAGCTAGAGCTGGAGGACACCAATAGAAACAGACTCCAAAAGACCAAAGCAGCAGAAATCTACTTTAAAGATACATGATACTGAAAAGCCTGTCATTTTCTTTTTTGTGTTAGTCACAGGAAAGCTTTACCAGAGCCACTCTAGGCAAGTTGATCCTCTCTGGCCAACCTTGACACTGCAACTTCTTGGAGAAGAGATGTCATGCAACAACAGGAGTTTTTGAATCATATGCTCATATTGTTACAACCATCAGGAGGACCTTTTCCAAGATGCTTCCTTTAAACAACAATAACAATTTTCAATATGTTTTAGGGTGTATGTGAAGATAGGGTCACTACTGTTCATGATAATAATGTAGGGTACCACTAAAAATCAAAAATACAGCAGTACAGATAGGGACTACACCTGCTCTTTTTGTAATAAAGACATTTAAGCTGGGAAGAATGCCATCATACACCTAAACTATCATTTTCAGTGGCTAGAAACAAAACCTGCAAACAATTAACCCTTTAATCTCTATTATAAATTATATCTTCCAAATTACATTCCTAGCCATTTTAAAATATACTGTTGTCTTTCTGAAAGTAGTCTAATCATTCAGAAAAATCCTGATATTGAACAACACTGGGTTTTACTTTTCTTCTTTTTTAATATTATTTTGTTCCCAAGTGAATTTATGTTTATTGTTTTAGCAGTACTGTACTCCATGTATGTATTCTCTTTACCATTTATGACAAAACAGTCACAGGATTGCTGCAGAGAACATTGAGATCAGCAGGTGTTCAGATACCTTAAGAATGTGCAATTTTTTACATTAAAAGAGGAAATATGAAAAAATACAAAAAGCATATCAGACCTTCACAAGACAAGTTCATGAAAAGCTAGTGATTTTCAAAGGGTATTTGTACATTTATAATTGCATGAAGAGAGTGGATTAGAAAAAATATTTTTCTATCACTGGGTTGTAAAAATAAGATCTCTAAAATAATTTTCATATATAATTTTAACATACTATGTTTGGGGTCCAGAAACTACAGATCAAAATGCCAGTCCTAACTTCTCCTCAAGCCATCTTCTACATACAAGTTCAGTTAGCATAGCTAACAACAGAAACAGCATGTATTTTTAAGAATCCTTCAGAAACACTGAGATCTTTTGACCATGCTATTCACTTGCTGGGGAAATACTCCTGGATGTCTTCATGTCCTTTGCTATGCACTAAAATATGACAGCCTCGGCAGCTCTGCCTCTGAGGCTGCTCACAAGCAAGACAGACCTGCATATTTTGCATCTCAAAATATTTCTGCTCTTAAACCTGAATAGCAGCGGAAAAGACCCAGAGGATCCATTTTACATTTTATCTGTCCCTTCTCCAAGTAATGAGAGTGTTATAATTTCCAGCCGTCTATAGACAGGTCCTAATGCTGTCAATAAATCAACTTGTATGTTTACAGAAAGCCAAAAAATAACATGCAGGTCCCCACTTTTCTGTGCCAGAGGACTGTGATGGCTGTTCCATATAATGCTTATTTTTAAACTTGCTCAAACCCTACTCTGTCCAAAGAAGCTCCTTCTGCCCCCACCTATAACGCTACTGTCAGACATCATCTCTCAGCACTTACCTCACTTAGAGTGCCTCTAAAGGAAAGTCACAATATGGATAATAGAAGAAGAAAGACATTTCACTCCACAGTTAATCTTTTAGGAAGCAGTAAGATCACTTACCATAGTTGGAGCACCTTTCCAAATTAGCCTTCTTTGGGAACATTTATTTGTACAGTTTTAGTCACAGAAGGACATGTTCTGTGTAAAATCCATTTCACAGAGCAGGAATATTCTACATTCTTGTCACCCAAATATCATAAAAAGTTTTACTGCACCTGAAAACCTTGTCTCTTTAGTCTAATAAACTGTGAAGTCCAAAGCAATAACAATCAAAACCCCCAATGAAAACATCTCACTCATCCAAAACCAATTCCGGTTGGTCAAAGTTCTCAACACAGTTAAGTATCAGCCCTTGAAATGCATTTGCATATTGGTACCAGAACAGGCTGCAGAAACCAACTGTCATTTAATCAACTTCCTACCCCATATAACAAATGCTGCTGAAAAAGTAGACAAATTCTACAGGCAACAGAGACCAAAACACTGGCACTCCGTGTATACACTCTGTGTACAAGAATTAATCATTGAGCAATCAGAACAGAGAAGTCAAAACACTAGTATTCTTTCATAACTGAAAAAAGTAACTTTTGTTTATGTTGTCCCTATTATTTAAAGGCATCATGAATTAATTAATGGAGTTATATTACATTAAACTGGGTGGTAGTTTTGAAATTAATCTTTTCCCTTCCATGACTGTGTTAATTTATTTAGGACATTTGAAACCTTTCTGTACTCATCACTTTGTTTGCCCATTCTGGAGCAACAAATCTATAAACAGCTAATTACTGTATGATACAAGGTCTCTAGTATCCTGATGCTGCATCAGTCAAGAAGAGTTATATTTTCAGGCATTTGTAGCTTTGCAGTCATTCTACTCCAGCCTGCAGCTGATCTCAGAGGTTCAGCGTGAGCTATTAAAGCAAATTTCCAGAATTTCCTAGCCATGCCACTCTAGAGACATAAGAAAGAGCAATTACAACATCTGAAATTAACTTTTAAGAAAACCCTCTTAGTTCTTTTCAACATATTTAAATAAAACACGAAACTCACCAAATTCACCTGTTTATTCTTCATTTGGGCAGCCAACACTCTGCAGATGAGGTGCTATGAATCCAGCTGCCTTTCCCTCATTCTGGGAGATGGAGGAGATGTGAAAGGTTCAAGTCTATCAGCAGAGTGCAATGCTGGTGCATTTCTACAGCAGGGAGGCAGAAAAAGCAGAGGTGGAAGGAGAAAAATCAGCCCTCACAGCAGTTTAAGAGTTCTGGCATGTTGTTATTGCCACAGATTGCTATGACCGGCTTTAGCTGATCTCCCCTCCTCTGACATTGCTGCCTGTAGAGCTGGGGAGTGCAAAGGAAGGCTAATCACTGTGCACCTCAGGCTGTCTCCTGCAGTAAGCCCCGGGGGTTTATCAATACCTGGGGAGGAAAGAAGTTTTGCCACCTGGCACCTGGGATAAAATGATCAATTTCCTAATTCTAGTACTAATGTTGGATTCAAAGCCAAGCAATAATTATCCCAGCTGGTTCTTAAAACAGCCTCTGAAGGACACGGATCATGATTATTAAAACTGGTGAGAAAGGCATTGTGGCATATGAGTTTATTTGGTTTATTTATAGATTAATTTTACTCTGTTTACTTTCATGTTGAATTCGGGGGGGATGGGAGTTTTCCCCTGTGAGAAGAGCTTCCTCTTTTCCTAGTTGATATCATTACTTGCTAGATGCATAAATTGGCAAACCTTTCACACTAATGGCAAACTACAATAAAACAGTTGGTGGTTACTTAACAATTCTCTTTATTTATTTATGGCTGTATAAATAAAGGCTTGAATCAGCTTTTCCAGTGTCACAGAGAGATGGAGAAGATGCGGTTTCCTAAGAGGTTGAGGGGCACGAGCTACCAGACAAAACACCCCTGCAGCCTGAGGTCTGCTTTCAGGCATTGCTCACTGCCCTCAAAATCAACAAACTCATGAAATCATTTCACCTCTTTGTAAGCAGGTGAAGGAGCAGTGAGAAATTCCAAGTCACTGGTAGAAGAAGAACAAAATCATTTGCTCAAGCTGAAGTTTGCCTGACAGTGCCTTTGGACAGGTATCAGAATATTGAAGAATATACTTGTAAAACGTACAAGTACAAAAAATAATACCCTGAGCAGAAACAGTAATAAGAATGAGTCTTTTTTCCCCCATACATTGTATGTGACTTTATTTAATTTTACTTTATCAAATATGAAAAAGTTCAGTGACTCAGTAAACCCAGACCTGTGATTTTTCTCTGTCACTCTCCAAAACTTCACAGAGTTCCTTAAATGCCTCCATTTTTTATTTTAACTTTCTAGATACCTTTAGAATCTTCTAGATACCAGGAAGCTCTAAGAACCTTGGGTACAGGTTTTGCACCATTGGCCTGGCTGTGACATTCAGCCAGAAGCATTCCAGCCTCTGCTTCCATATCAGTGCCCTCTGCTAGATAAGCAACACTTCAGACTGTGTGTAAGTACCTTTTAGCAAGAACCTCTGTCTGTTCAGAGCACACTGGTAAACTGCCCTCATTTATAATAATCACTGAGAACTGGAGAGGAGGAAAACATTTCCATCAAGTAACCTGGGTCACGTCTTATATAACAAAACCAAATTCCTTTTCTCTCTGCTTTTTACATATCTAAAACTTTTCTCCCATCTCACAGCTTTACCTAACCACTTCACTGCAGTGAATGAGTCAAGATTGAAGCAGGACTGAGAGAAACCCCTTGGGCAGTGCAGGAGTGAGCTCCAGGTGTCCTGGAGCAGGTACAGATTCTCACTCCTATGTGATGTCTTATTACATATGCCATAACATCCAGTGGCTACCTTGATCACCAGAAATGTTAGGCATCCTGGAAATAGCAAGCAGAATTTCCTGCTCACATAACACTTGTTCTTGTAAAATATCTCCTTGTCCCAGCAGACCTTGAATGTTTCCTCAGCCTGTTCCCACTGGGATGTTCCTGGGTTGCCACAGACACCTACCACTGATTTGCACCCCACAGCAGGCAACATGCATTCATACACATTTGGATTTCTATGTGTGCATCTCCACAGCACAGAAAGGAGATTAACCAGTGCTCCCTCTTTTTAAGGAAATTCTAGACACTACTGTATACAGTTAGACCGAAACACTACTTTCTACATCTGTAAGTTAGTCTGGCAATTTTGCCTTGAAAAAGCAGAATACCAGGACTATGTCCATCCAAGAACTTATTCTGGAGCAGATGTATACACCTCTCTGCAATTTTAAGCGTAGCATTTGAAAGGTCTGATGAAAGTCCCTGTTCGTATCGGCATTTTCTTCCTGACTAACTTTGGGCAGTGCTGTTCTGGGCTGGTGTGCTGTTCTGGGCCAGTTTGCTGTCTTGGATTAGTTTGCTCATCTTGGTTAGTTTACTCTTCTGGGTTAGTTTGCTGTTCTATGTGAACTGACTTTGAACTGAAGTCTAAGGTGTACTATACATAAAGAGTTTTCATGCAAAATTGGGTTTCAGGTAAGAAAAAAAATCTTCTAGATACAGAAGATCCAGACCCTTTCTGCACTAAATCTCTCTCCTCTCCTCTCCTCTCCTCTCCTCTCCTCTCCTCTCCTCTCCTCTCCTCTCCTCTCCTCTCCTCTCCTCTCCTCTCCTCTCCTCTCCTCTCCTCTCCTCTCCTCTCCTCTCCTCTCCTCTCCTCTCCTCTCCTCTCCTCTCCTCTCTCTGCCCTCCTCTGCTCTCCACTCCTCTCCTCTCCTCTCCTCTCCTCTCCTCTCCTCTCCTCTCCTCTTTTCCCGAAGATTGATGGAAGTCAAAGCCTTAATTTTTTATCTATTTGCAAGAACTTACATTTTTTACAGTAAAAAGTAAAAATTTCTAAATTACATGATTACTGAAGAAAACAGAAAGCAGAGGAAGATATTATCTTGATGACATACAAGGTTCTTTATCCTTTTCATTTCACTCATACTATTTTCTTCCAATAAAGATTTTGACAGCTAAGATAACATGTGGATAAAACAGCAGGTTGTGAGTCAGACCTTACTCCAAATTTCATCCTGGAGAGAATAACAAGTACAATCTAGTTTATTTTAAAACAAAAGATGGGAGGATTGGTAAGAAAAATTACATAATGAAGTTTGTTTTATTAATATGTAAAGCTACAGTACAAACTTTAAAATTTACAATACAAAAGTACACTTTACCTCTCCCACATCAAATAAAGTCAATCAAGGCTAAGAACCTGTCCAGACAAAATGTGTGCTCTTTTCCACTCAGAGTTTCTAACTTGTAGCAATGAAAGGAAATAATGGCATGATTTATGATGTTCTCTTTCAGTTATGCAGCAATGTCTGAGTTACAAACATGTTACTATTTGAGAAATAGTTTTCAATTTTATGTATACTTACATATTTATAGTGCAGTGGGGAAAGATTAAAGAATTTTAGGGTGTTTAAAAGCTTTAGGGTGTTTTCAAACTTCCATTTTCTGGTGTACTGACTTCTAAGTTGTTTGGAATACAAGGTACAAGATAATAATGAGAATGGCTTAACTGTAGTGTAGCCACTGGAATTTTAATGTGAAAGAAAATGACATGGTAAACTCCAGAAACAAAGCACAGACTGCCACTAGCTGTTCTCTGGATTTAAATTACAGTAACATAATGTTATGAATAATTACTCTTGTGTAGAAGTCAAAATTATATTTGCTTTTAAATGAGGGTGGATCTTTTCCCTGCAAGCAGCAGGGTAATCCCACCACAACTTCACAAACCTTGCTAAAATCTCACTGCTATTGTGAGTGACATGCAGTGGCAGCATAACACAGCAGAAGTAACACATGAAGAGGAGGCAACACACAACTCACTCCATTATTTTTTTAGTCACACAAAAATCAATTCTGTTTTCAAGCAGACATGGGTGTGCTCTGTATTTATCTCTGGACTTTGCTACTGTTCCAGATTTGAGATGACTGTTCCAGTGGTTGAGATGACCACTGGCAGCTTGGGCATATAGGAATAAGCTACAATTTTCTTTATACTACCATTTTATAAACCTCTGCTTTTCTTGTGTTTTTCAATGTTGTTTTTTCAAATTATGCTTGGTATGTAAATGTGCATATACACATTTAAGTCTGATACATTTTTTTGAGTCCTTCACCTGCTGAAAAAGCCTTTGATCCACCAGTGTAATTAGTACAAAACCTTGAAATAATATTATTAGGTACTCAACTACAGTTAAAAGTATCTGCTTTACAATAACGATGCTAAGAAAGGGTTTTTTTCTGTCGAAGTCATATATTAGATTTGAAACTGAAAACATTTCTTTCTTAATCCTCATGTGCTCAAAGAAACATTCATTGCAATCATGTAACTAAATACCATGAGATAGACTAAGTAGTTGACTTAGAATGAAAAACACCCGCAAGAATTCATAAAGCACAGTCTTCCTTGTCAATACTTGTACAATTATTGCAGTGAAAAGTAACTTTGAAAAGGGTTGCTAGAATATGATTACTGAATGTTAAAAATTGAAGTGGAATGTTTCACCTGAAGTAAGAGTTTGAAAGTAAAGGATACTAATTCTTATTTGATTGCTTATGTATATATTTGTCTTACTAATTGTTACCAGGTAAGCAGAAACTTTATGAATTCTCTAACTTCAAACTTATTTTTTCTTCTCAGAAGCAAAACTGGCAATGAGGTCAAATGTATTAATATATTGAGCTGAATAGCTTTTACACAGTATTGAGTGCTTTTGCTGAGAGACACCTGAGACCAGTTGCTATAGTAATATTTTTCAAGAGAGCCCCGTGTTGATGTTGTTCATATGGGGTAGAAATGCAGAGAGGAAATGAACTGCTTTGTTTTTCCATGCACAGGAAGGCCAGCTTGCACAACTGTTAACAAATGAGCAAAAAATGTCACAGATTGGTAGCCATTTGGAGGTGGGTGGAGTGGGAGATAAGTGGAGAAGAAAGAGGTCAGATCCATACCACAAAGTTGGGGGAAGGTGTAAATAATGACTATATATACATGTATTCTAATTAACTCATTAGCTGTCAGGGTAGATACCAAGAAGAGCATTAGAGAAACGTGTTTCAGCTCTCCAGCATGAACAACACCTCT
This sequence comes from Geospiza fortis, assembly GCF_000277835.1. Taxonomy (NCBI): domain Eukaryota; kingdom Metazoa; phylum Chordata; class Aves; order Passeriformes; family Thraupidae; genus Geospiza; species Geospiza fortis. The sequence goes on along the minus strand of NW_005054352.1, from coordinate 4,669,718 downwards.
TGCTTGAACATCTCATCTCCTTGAACCAGTTCTGGCAGCACCTGACAACCTAGTTCAAAGCCTTTACAGCCAAGCTTCATGTCAGACATTTTTTGCTTGAGACAAGGAGCTGGCAAGCAGCATGATTATCCTTGATTTTCTCCCTTCTCCTCGTTTTCCTGCACAAACACTTCCCGTATTTGTTGCCCTACTGGCCAATGAGTGGTGCCACTGCCAACTTTCTGATTGGAAAAAAAGAGAATAAAGTGTGCAGTAGCATTGAGGGTATCTTACTGGACTGCTATAAAATTCTTTTTGATGCAGTTGGTCCTTAAGTTTGATTCTGTCAGAACACAAACTCTTCATCTTTAAGTTCTCCCACACAATGGCATTCATGCAAGCTGTGATGGTGCAGACTCACACTTTTCTTGAAAATCTCCCACTGAGGTGAAACAGGACAGGTGGAGTTTCAAGAAAAAGTGGTGTCCAAAATAATGTTTGAGGTTTTTTAAGTTAGGCAAAGCTTGAGATATGACTGCTAGTCTTACAAGCCAGGAGGTGATCATGCAGTGAGAAATAAAGGTGCTTTCCTGGTACAGAGCACTTGTTTAATGGTGGGACTGGCTGTCAAAGGAAAAATATTGGAAAGTGGGGGGGCAAGAAGAGAAACTGAGACTGCACGTTGGCAAGGAAGCTCCTTTTAGGCTTGGGGGTCCTGGACTCCTGAGGAGCCCATGGCCAAGAGTTGTGGAGAACCTAAGATAAGCAAAATATTTGTGGAGACATACATGGTTTGGTCAAACATTTTGCCATTAAGATTGTTTATTGTCTGTTTTTCAGCCAAGTCACAGTTGATCCTTCATGTGTCTGAGGATCTAATAACAAACCAAAAGCATTTGCAAGCTTTGGGCTTACAAAAGGAGCACTAGATACAGGGAGTTCCTATGGAATCAGAACTGGTACTGAGGACTTAATATTTTGGAAATTCATTCCTTATTGGCTGTAGTTCATGCTATGATGGATTAAGGCAGAGGTAGTGAAATGAGTGCTGGTCGACCTTTGTATACTTTATACACTTGTTTACTTCAGAGATTTGAGAACAATTTCACAAAGAGATTTTGTCAGGTATATGCTGGAGGATTACTAACCTTGTCAGCCTTTCCACTGAGCCTTTCCTGCTCATGTCTGAGCCAAGACACACTGAAATCCATCTTGTTTCAGCTACAGGGACAGCTTAGAGAATGTTGAACAGGGAAGAAAGTTGATTGTGGTTGTGACAGGTGCAGGGAGAGGGTGCGGTGCCAGAAGACCAAATGCTGACAGCTAGGGCGATAGCTGCAGGGCTCCTAGCACTGGACAGACAAGGATCTGATTTTAAATTTAGCCATATTGGTCTTGGATGTGTATTAGGACTAAGCCCATAGACTCTGGAGAAGGCAACAGTTGATTGTCCTGTTCTGGTTTCCAGCAGTGGGCAGGAGAAGATTGCTCTGTTATAGTTGGTCAGCTGCTTAGAGGACCCAGCTGCTGGTACTCCTGTACCATACTTACCAGCAATGTGTGGCTGCCTAAGTGATGTCAGTCTGGATTCCTCTGTCATGGGCCCACTTTCAAGGTCCTCCCTTAGAAAAGAGAAGACCAAGTACCTGTGACCTTGCTACATCCGTTCAGAGTCACCAGTGAGTACTATCATTAGAGGCAACTCTGAAGTAAGCTGCAGTATTCAGAAAATAAAAGCAGAGGAAAAAAACTAAGACAGCTTTGCAGATTATATTTTATAAATGTTATAAATCAATTGCTTATTTTTGTCTCTAGTTTGATTCACTTCTTCTGATTCCATCACAATTTAACTAATGCATATTAAATGATGCCACAAGCTGCACAATTAGTCAAGTTCCTGAGAAGATGGAAATTGATTGTGCAAGTCAGTGCTCAAGACTAAAACTGAGATATATAAGTGACATTAGTTGCTTGCTCTGCTTTCATCAATGAGTGCAATGTCATTTTAGCAATACAGATAATTGTAAATGAGAATTATTTTAAGCCAGTTTTACTGTCTGTTACTTCATTCAGTGCTACTAAGCTCAGTCCGTTTTCACCAGATAATGCCAGTGATATGTTAAGGAACACAAAGAACATGAAGAATTATGTGCCAGCACTTTCCAAACTTAGTTTCATAAGAGTTACCAAATGACACTGAAATGCAGGTAAACACAGTTCTTATGCCCAGTTATGGACTGTTGCTTCTTTGGCAAAGAAACATTGAAGGATCAGAAACACAGTGTACTTATTCAGGCTACAGAAGAGCAGATGCAGAGCTATATCCTGGCTATCCTTAGTGAATATGCTTGTTAAATAATTCTAGCTCTGTCTTGTGTCTCACAGACCCCAAGCTGAGTATAAAATACATTGTTATTTCTGCACACTCAAGTAACTGCAATGACATGAGGAAAAGGTAAAATTCTAGAGGCAGTTGTGGGGTTGATACATACAAAATAAACAAAACACGAGTGGACTTATCTAAATAAAATTTTCTGGCTGTTTAATATTTCTCTTGTTCCGTGGGATCGTTGAATCACAGAACAGTCCGGATTGCTAAATCAAAGGAACACCTGGTCCAATATCAGTGGGAAAAGGAAGTTTTATGATTGTCCTGCCCAAAAGCAGCATGAAAGCCTCCAGCAACAGGGACTCCACCACATACTTGGGCAAGTTGTTCCAGTGATGGGTTGTCCTCACTGTGAACAGTTTCTTTCTTATGTCAATGTGAAATCTCTCTCAGTGCAAATACCATCGCCTCATGCAGTCTCCTTCTGTCTACTTAGGAAGAAAACTTCCATTCTCTTCCGCCCTTTAAGTATCAAAATCCTGGGATGTGGTCTCCATGAGCAATCTCTTCTCCAGGAAGAAGAGATATAAGTCCTTCAGCTTTTCCTCAGGGAAGCTTCCTCAGCCCTTTGACCTTCATTGCTTTCTTTGACTTTCTCCAGTCTTTCTGCATCTTGATCTGTGGGGCCCAGAACTGCATGCGATACTCCAGGTGCAGTCTGAAAGCTCTGAGAAGACTGGGATGATCCTGTCTCTGTCTCCAGCAATGTCCCAATGGATGCAGCCCAGGACTTAATTTACCTTGGTTGCTGCAGTGGTGCACAGTCAGCCAACACCTAGGTAGAAGAAATAGGGCAAGGTTTGATGTCAATACTGACTGTGGAATGGCTCTTGTTGGTTACAAAATTATACAAGCACACTTCCACGTATATACTGTATGCACCTCAGCCATCAGTTACAGTACAGGAGAACTTTAAGCATTCCAAATCCCACCCGTAAACAGTTAATCCAATTCCAAATTGGAATTGGGAAAGCAAAAATGCTATCAGAAAAGAAGGACCAATTAAATTTATTTGTCCTTGTATAAAAAGTCTTTCTAGCAGAAGGGTTTTTATAATTACATTTACCCTCCGATGAATTAAAATATATGGTATGTAGATAGAAAATTATCTTCCTGTCTGTTGTGAACTTTCAAACCTTTCAATAGAGTCTATTCCAATTTCAGATGAGAGTTTGGTTTCTGGTCATTAATGGAATTACTAAACAATTGCCCTGATTGTTTGGTCTAGGTTTCAGCAAATTTTATGTAATTAGGCTGATATTTTCAAAATGAAAAATTGTCTCAGACCTTGCCAGTGGATTCTGCTGGTTTCAGAACTCTTTTTTTAAGGATTCTTTCAATGACAAATTATTCAGAATATTTTATCTTTGACCATTGATAATTTCCCCACTGTTGATAAACGTTCATATATCTTCAGATCACAGCCTGAAGAACACAAACTGTGAATTTTATTTGTAAGCATTCCAAGGATATAAGGGTATGAAATAAGCATTAAAATCAGACCAAGAAAACATTTGAATATTTCACAGCATTATTGATTCCCTGGGACAATGTAGGCAGTCTGGACTGCTGGCACGTTTTTAAAAGGTTTTCTACCTAATCTGATTTTTCTATCTGTAGATAAGGAAATAGTGCAAAGAGATCTGTAATAACAATTAAATTATTTTGTTGACAGCTTTTCTGTGACACTTTGCCTCTTTTTTTTTCTGGTTGTTAGGTTTAGCTAAAAAAAAACCCTCCCTTCAGGTTTCTATGCTTTCCTGAAACAACATGATATTTTAACCAGTTCTCTGATCCTCCTTATTCTTTATTTATACAAAACAAAACCAGAAACAGAGTTATAAACTTTGAAAGACACATAGACTTTGTGATTCTCATCTTCAGTTTTTTGTCAGGTTTCTTTTTAGTTTAACTGAAGCCTTTTGATATGAACTGGAGTTCTTCTGATGGTACAACACTTAATTTTGTATCGTAGCTCCTGTTTCTAACTACTTTTCAGTCTGTCTGTCTCATTTCATGCACCCACACACAAACACAGAGCATCAGCCATCTCCAGTGGGAGGTGACAGCCGCACAAGCCTGCTGGTAGCCAACCAATACACTGCATGGCAGTGGCAAATGGGAATATTGGCCAGGGATGCCACATCAAACCCTCCTCTGCAGAGTACCCCACAAGGTTTTCAATACCCATGAGGAACAGGTGTCTTAATTTCTGATCATTCATGCCAAGAACACGACTTAATGGAAGGAGAGGAAAGACCAATTTATCAGTAGTCTGGGCTAGCAGTCTTGCAGAAGTGACACAAGGCAAATGATTGGAGCATAAAGGCTTCACTTTGTCCTTGGCGAACAGTCTAAGAGGACCAAATCTCTGAGGAAGCCATCACCATAAGGTACAGCAGGAGATACACAGATTTGCAGCCTACACTAAGGTGCTTCAAAAGTCCCAGGACTCAAAAGCTGCCACAAAAATCTGACTTTGGCAGAGCCACCGAAAGGACAGCTATATGCAACCAATGCTAATGTTCCTCAGGATTGGATTTCATGCTCCTGCACGACTGATTAAGCAGCTGGCCTCCAGTGTACACTAACATGCTGTGAGTGTTCCCAGCAGAGGGTCCAATCCTCCATGGTAACGCTCTTCAGGGAGCTCTGGAAATGCTTTAATTATTAAAATGAATAATTCCTACCAACACATTTAATTGGAAAATATTACATGTTTAAATGGGCGCTAATGGAAGGGGTCTGGAAAATCTGACTGTATAATAGAGTATGCTGTTTGAAGTGAATTTTAGCAATATTTTTTCAGTGAATAACACCATGCATTATTTATCCTCTCTCTTTTTAATCCTGTCTGAGAGTCTATATGAAGAAGGAATCACTGGAACCTCAGAAATAAAATGCAAATCTGTGAAATGCCCCCTACGAGCTTAACCTGCCAACACTAGCCCATCCTCCTTCCTTGCTTCCTGTTCCCTGGCTTCCAAGGAAATAGTTCAATGAATTTACTGCTGCAGGACAAACTAACCCCCTTGTTTCTGCCTCGGTGCTGGTAGGACTGTGCAGGACCGACCAATTACAGGAACACTTGTTACCTCAATCTGACAGAGATGGGACATTATCAAAAGCAAGAGAAGGCCAGTGTAGGTGCAGACTTGTGGGAGTCACAAGGGAAGAGGGCAGAAAAGAAGGTTTCAGGACATGGGTATCAGCCACACAGGGGAAGCAAGGATAGGTGTGAACAGGGATAACCAAAGGAGACAGCAAATATCTCCAAAGAGGTCACACTACCTGGAGGTCTCAAAGCAGCAGTTTGGATTTTAAAGGTGCTTTCTAGCCCTGGTCATTCTGTGATTCTATGATTATGAAACATACAACTTCACAGCTGGAGTTACCTAAACTTGCATTCTGTCATGAGAGAGTGGGACTCAAAGAAGGATTTATGCCTCTAGATTAAGTTCTGCCAAGCCCAGAGCCTACAGTGAGCCTTTCCAAAGGGAAGGACCCACTGGGTATACAACCTTGTAAAGCAATTGGACTGTCAGACTTTGCCTGATCTGATTTTAAAAAAATCAGTCTTCATATTTCTTGGCTTTTTTTTTTTCTTCCTTGGAGTGTAAATATGTTACATTCTGGATATGAGCATGGTAGAAAAGTCAGGAAGACGCTTTTATCTGAAAGTTATCTTCTTTCCCCCAAAGTCTAATAGGAACATAAAGAGATGAGGAAATGGACATTCAAGAGAGGTATTGTTATTTATAGAAAAAAAGAATTGTCAATGGAAGAGGGGAAGTCAGAGAACATTTTCTACTAAATAGAACTTCAGTTTGAAAATGGCATCTATTATTTTAACTGACTCTGAGCAGGACCCACAGACACAAGTGCAAACTTGTTTCATTCTGCCTAGTTTCTGAAACAAGCAATCTCAATACTTTTTGAGCTCTTTCTTCTCATCTCAAACCAGAGCATTAGTTTGCACATTTTTTCTGTTTATTGTGACACTAAATCAAAATTGTGGGGGCTTTTTTATTTGTTGCAAATACAGCACTTGTCAGGCCTGTTTTTCTGTCTTTTTTTTTTGTTGTTGTTATTGTTGCTCTCTCTGTGAATATTCATTAGCTGCAGGAACATGCTGAAAAGAAAAGATTTTCTGTGTAGCTGCTGAACAGTTCACACTACTGGATTCCAAAAAGAGATTCTGTAGGTATCTGCTCTACCCAAAAGATGCAACACAGCATAGCACGGCAAGTGTGGGAGGGGAGCCAGCTACACTCTACTGCACTTTGCAACACTAACACATTGGGCCTATTTGGGATTACAATATTCAAATTCAAACACAAATTCATCACACTATTAGTAGTAGCTACCAAACAGTCGTGCTGCAGCTCACAGAAGAAATTCACAGAGCTCTGAGATTACCACAACCCCTCCAGTTCCCTCAGATATTATTCTGCTCTAGCGCTGTATCTTGTCTGCAGTTTGGCTATTTTTATCAATAGCTCCCCTGAATCTGTATCTTTTGCCTAACTTCTTTGTTTAATATTTAACATGCTGTGGTTCCTTGAGTAAACATCATGCACATTGGAATCTCTTGTGGCTGCTTCTGCTGAGTCAGACATCAAAATCCAGCTTCTGGTAAGGAGTCTGTGACACATGGACAAAGCTGTGTTTAATCCAACCCTCGGGTGTGATTTGGAGCTCTGATTAACTCAATTATAATGTATTTCATCAACTCTCAATGCATTTGAAAAGGAAAAGGAAACAAGGGAAAAAACTAAGACCAGGATCTTTTCCAGATGAGAAAAATAAATGAGGATGCAATAATGGCTTCAATACAAAAAGACCAAAGTTTCTGCAGACACATGAGTGTGTGCAAGCTCCTGGACTGTGGTAAAGCAGGAACTGAACCCGCTGCTGTATATGCCACAAGGAGAATTTCTGCAGAACCTTTGAGCTTGCTGGAAGATAAATGTGAGTAAAGGGAAGCAAATAAAAGATGTTGTACCCTGTTTGTTCATACTGCATTTTCCTGCCCACATGGTGACTTGTCTTACCAATTCTGAAAAGCCAGTTTTTCCTTCAGGCCTCAAGAGATACAAAAGACACAAGCTTTTGGCTTTGCCTGTTGCTCTTGGGAAGTTTCAACACACACATTTCATTTTCTCCACCATACAACCAGGTTCTGAAATGTATCAGGTGTAGCACATCACAAAATACTAGATATTGAAATCCTGTTATGAATGAATTTCATCAAAACAATTTTGTTTTGTTAGCAAGCCTAAAACTCATAAAGAATTTTCACGGGACAGATACTGTCTTTGAAACACTCATAAATGTTTAAAAAGGCACAAAAAATGTAAAATTACCTAATGCAGGAAAAATTATTTTGATGCTGCATAAATGTATTATTGCACATAGAGAAAGGTTTTAACATTTATTGGGAGAAAAGAACTAAACCTGGAGGACTTGGGGAGGAGGAGGGAGAAGTTTAGCTCAAAGTGACCTTGCAGCTGGGAATGCTAAAAATGTCAGTATAAAAAAATGCCATTTATTATGCCTAATGTTGTTCATCGTCTACCTGCAGGGAGCCTGTGACCTCAGGGAGCAGGGAGTGTGTCCCTAGGGAACAGGAACCTGTGTCCCCAGGGAACAAGAGCCTGTGTCCCCATCCAGCATTGTGAGTGAGGTAATGACATAAATCTACTCAGCATTTTGGCTGTGATTTGATATTGCCCTTGGTTACCTGTATGTGTTGATTCACACAATGTTATACCTTAAGCAGAGTAAATACCTTTCATTTAAGACAGTTTTGAATATGGTGTTCTTACAGAGCCAGAAAGCTAAAACAATACTTTCTGTCCAGAAACATCTATTTTCATATCAAATCTCTCTTTCCAACAGACACACAGAGCTAAAACTCTGCAACTAGCATATAGCTCATATCTATAATGAAAATCAAAAAGCAAAATCCCTGTAACAGGAGAGCACATTTACATTACATGCCGTGAAGCAGAAATTAATTTAGATGTGATGAACATCCTTTTCTCTTCTTTTATCTTTGATGTTCTAGAAACAGGTAGGTCTTGAAGGCAAGGCTTAGCCAGACTCTGGGCCAAAAGATTCTATCTTTTGACATTTAAACTTTACAAGAAAAGTAAATATAAAGTAATTAAGCTGAAATCTATTTTATTTCCTAAGTTAAACATATTACAGTATTTCCAGCTGCCTGCTCAATCTAGCTATGCAGAGAAAAGCAGGGCTGAGTGTTTAGATAAGGTACTGTAGTTGCACTTTGAAGAAGAGGCAAGACTTGAATCCTTGCTATTTTAAAAAGAAAGGAAAGTGCTAGCTATGGAGGCTTTTACAAAGAAGATGCTGAGTAGAGAGCTCAGACCTAAAATTGCCATTAGATTTGGAGAGGTTCAAAATTAAACAGGGACATCCTCATGTTTAATCTTGAGTGAATAAAAAAAAATTTTTGAGGGGTGCGTTTGTTGTTGTTGTACAGTAATACAGTTTTATAAAAGATGTAAGACCAGTCTTCCTGGGGATTGCAAAGGTGGTGGTGATGATGTTGACAGAAAAATGAGAAGGATTTTTGAAGGTTTTTTACACTTAGATTGTCTCAGCTTGACAGTTTGATTTCTCAAGTTCAAAGAAAATCATATCAATATTGACATATGCCTTTCCCCATCCCTTTATCTTTGGCTTGAGGCTGTCAAGCCACCTCATCATGCCAACGCAGAACTCCTGCCTTGTGTTCACTCTGCACCAGGAGGAAAGAGCTCTCTAACTTTGAACACTTCAAGATGACATGAAGATGATGCAAACAAGCATACCAAAAGATCAGGGCTTTATTACACTTTTTAAAACCAGCGTTGCATTCTTGCTGTTCGGCTGTTTCACCTGCCCTGAAACCTGGGGAATTCTTTTTGTATCATCAGTAAGCTACAGCAATTTTCTTAGCTATTTAAACAAAAACCCTTGACATTTGTTCTAGCTTGCAAGCTCTCCTTACTCAAAAATACGTAAGTATGGCAAAGAGAAATGCAATTTTCAGTCATTTTGTGACCTCTGTGGGAGAAACTGATAGACCCATTAAATGATACGTGCTTCTCCCTTACATGGCCTTAAACTGCCTTTCCCTCCATGTGAGCTTACACTTTTATTAGTTTCAGTAAAAACTCCAGGCTGCTACCCTGTCCCTTCCTTTCTTTAGGGTTAGTGAAAATATTCCATCTGGGATTTATTTTAAAGGTGTGTCCTTTTTCACAAAAAAATGCAGCAATCTTAGGCAAACAGAAGAACAGCAGGCAAGAGGAATTCTTTAGCTAGCCAATGTTCCATATTTTATTTTCCAACAGAGAATCTTAACAATCACCCATTGTGTTAGAAAGCCACATGATGATAATATAAATTCACTGATGCAAACCAAAGAGCTACAGACCTTTCTAAATCAACATAAACATATCCCAAATCTGCGTGTAGACCAGCCGACAGGCGTTCCCTCTATTTTCCTAGGAGCCTTGCCCAAGGCTGGTTGTGCTCAGAGCCACGGGTGAGTGTGAAAGATCAGAGCAGAGCTGGGGTTCACTGCAGCAAGGCACGAGCCACCCTCCTTAGCCAGAGGGTTTGGCTTCTTCTTTAGCTAATGACAGCTGAACCATTTCTCCAGTAACACATTCATACTGCCGTATTGGAACAGAATGTCATCCATGAACATTTTGTGTCCCACAGAGGTTATGGTGACATTTCAGAAACCTCTAGGGCTCTTAGAACATTATCCTAGTCCATGAGTCTCTGTTGTTGCAGCATAACTAGTCTGGAGGCTGAGGGCAGGTTGTGGAAGAGCCCAGGGTCAGAGACCTGTAAGTTCCATCTCCAGGCTGTGACCAACACACTCTTGTGTTTTATGGGGGAAACACATTTCTCTGCTTCCAGTTCTCCATCAACAAAGGGAAGGGCAAAAAAAAGATAAATTTACAAAGGGTGCAGTAAGAATTAGTTATTTGTCTACAAAATTGTGTCTAAGATAGGCACTAAAGATTGCTATGTTTTGTCATGCAGGACAGAGCACACATACTGAAGAAACTCAGCCACTCAGTATACTTCAAATGCACTTCAAGTATTGAAACATTAAAGGGGCACTTATTGAACAAATTCTTCCCCATAGAAATAAGAGATGTGAACCAATTATTTATACTACATACTTTGTACCTCGTACGTCAACACCATATATGAATTGCACTTCCTCATCACAGGAGTAGTCTGGACAGTGGTTGATTCTAATGTGATCAGAGTAAGCAATCAAAATAAACAAAGTAATAAATTTGTTAATATCAACATAATAGTCCTTTCAAAATGAGATTGAAGGTGTTGGGTGTCTTGAGCTGTTTGAATAGTGAGGAAAGCTGTGTGCCTCCCTTTTTACTGGGATTTCTATCTTTGATTTATTTTTATCTTATTTATAAAGGAAAAAGACCAACCTTTTTAATAATCAAAAACTATAAATTGTGCAATGCAGTTTTGAATTTCACTTATATTTTTCCTAATGACAGGACCTCTGTAGATTCTCAGTGCTTTCAGGTGGAGAAGATGAGATGCACAAGGACTAGCTACACTACAGACTCTACTTCTAATGTATTTTGTGACTGCAGGAAAGAATTTTTTTCCCAGCACTGGCATGGAAGTAGTGTTGCTTTATAAAGTAATTTTAAATTCTTCAAATAAAATGTGTATATTAAAAGAGCAAAACAAAAGTAGCTTGTGTTGCCCAAAAAAACCTATCTGGGTTACTCCCTCATTTGACCCTGGAAAATTGAATTCTGTTTTCACTTCTGAATAGAGCCAGAGCTTTGTATTGGTTAAATACTAAATTTTTCCAACTACACAATGAGTAAGAAATACAGTTCCTTGGATTGGCAATATGAGTCACTCATAATCTTTCACTTTTTCCATTATTTTGAAATCAGAAATTTGTTTGGAAATCTTATCTCATTCTGTTTTAGCATGTATAGAATTTATCCTTTAAACAGAGTCAGGGCCAAGATTTAAGGAGCCAGCTGGATGGCATGTTGGTTTTTAATGGCACTCACACACACACTCTTACCTCCAGACCTCCAGGAGGATTCCACAGCATTTTCAAACCCCATGGTTTGCTGTTCGGTGGCAAAAGGAGAATCCTGCCCATGGTGAGACAAGAAAAGCAGCTGTCTTAACCCACCACCAGTGCGCAGGAAATCTTCAAGAGGTGCTGGCATTATTGGGGATGCATCCGTCAAGGAATCCCAGACTGCACATGTCTTACTGCCCACCTGTTCTCAGAACAATGTTTCTCAATATCAGAAGTGAGAGGATGCTGACAAAATGATAGTAGGGTTTTTCATTTCAGCTTCAAATTAATAGTTGGGTATTGATGGAACAACTTACTTGAAAATGGATTCATTAAAAAATTAGGCTACTATTATGTTTGTCATTTAGCAAGACCAGAATGACTTTTTAAAAAATATTTAATAACATTTCAACATCATTCTGTACGCTAATGACAGGTACTTGCCTAGTTCTGTAGAGAGTCAATCAGTTTTGTATATTTTTAATAACCTTCCCTGCCACTACTTTATGACTATGGAGGACTTGAAGTCAGTCATCAAGCAGAAGGTATCTGAATCACCCTGCATATATCCAAAAATGTGACGAAGATCACTTTTTTATTTTACAGCATGCCAGGATGTGTGGCTTCTGTGAGATCCATGTTGAATTTTTTTCCCTCTACTTGTACTTTACAAGTGTGATAAGAGATCCACTATGTCTTGACCATGCTATGCATGCAAATATTTACATCGTTTCTTTTGCGTTTGTGGGTTCCGCTGATTAAATGATCAAAGAAAAGCGAAGAGTAATTACAGATTGGAAATGGTTTTGCCTTCTCCAGCATGTAATCACAGGATAGAGGGTGCTTCTGGCACTGCAGATAGTGTAGAATAAAAGCCCAAAAGAGAAAACTAGATGATGCCATTGAAAATACAGTTAATTTGCATCAACAATCAGCTGACAGACGAGGACAGAGAGGATCCACAATCCTTATTAGATCCACAACAAGGGCCCCCTAAGAGAGTATTCTCTATAAAATTGCCATCAATCTGGAAATGTTTGAATGCATACAGAAATATATCAGACATTTTTCTTCAGATGTTTCTATTTTATATTTAATTTATTTTCAAAATGCCACCTTTTTATTTTTTTTCAACAACTGTAGATCCCTTCTTCTGCCATCCATAAAGTTCCTTAGGACGGCTAATGAAGCATCCAAACAGAGATAAAAAACCGAAATGAGCATGCCATGTGGAAAAGCCAGACTAGGAAGTCAGGAAGTCAGATCAAACCTCTGGAGCTCTGCAGAAAACAAACCATCACAAGAGGGTGTGAGCAGAGTGATGGCAGTGGTGCAGTGAGAAGATGTGCCAGATGCACCACAAGGCCTCTCATCCCCTCCGAAGGATACATGCAGCACATGCTTTTCTATTCAAAGAGTACCTCTGGAGGAAGAAAAATTTCCATCTCCAGGTTACCAAAGATTTCTTGAAAGACAGCAAACAGTTTTTGCTCTCACCTTGACTCCCAAGGGGCCGTGTTCCTCACAGTCTGTGTTCTCCCTCCCCCAAAACTACTCACCATTCTGCACAAACTTTGCCTCATTCCTGTACCTAGACTGTTATGGCTGCTTCATTGCCACTATCTTCTTTCTAGTGGTTGATATCTTCAGGAAACCAAAACTTTCTCATGCATAAGATGTAGCTGTGATTATCAGCATACTGTGGTAAGATTAGAACAAGGCAGAGAGAGGATGCTGGTTGTGAAACAGTACATGCAAGTTTCCAAGTGTTGTTAAAGTACTTTAAAATAAAAAAATAATCCAAAACAAAGACATTTTATCCCTGGAGGAACTGGACTGCTGATATGACTCTGATGTAATGCTTATGCATGAAATATTTATGAATGGATCTTTCACTGCATACTCAAGGCTTGTGTCCACATAAAAATTAGTGATACCTGAAAACCTTATGACTTTAATTAGAGTGAAAAGTTCTAAAAGCCATGTGCAAGTTAGAAATTCCTGACATTTAAAACTACTGGGGAAAAAAATTAGGAAATTTTGATTTATGCTTCCATCTTTGAAACCACCCATGTTTCTGCTGCCTGATGTTCTTCCTGAGGTAAAGTTTTAAGTTTACCTTCCAATCAGAACAAGTGGAGGCTATCATGTGTCTGTTACACTTGTCTTCACCCAAAGCTTCAAATTATATTATTAGTTTCTAAATATGTCTCAGACTGAGCCAGAAGACTGTGATGAGCTGTACAGTTTAAGCATTCTGCAATATAAACATGTTCAGGTTATCTAGAATGATAGTTCAATAATTTCTGCCAAGCTGCCAAATTTTCAGAAGGGTTCTCTAGCTGCACTGCAAAACTTTTAAGACATGTACTTGAGGAAAAAATATCTGAAGGGTCAGACACATATGCATGCTTCTGTGTGTAACTTTTCATTTATATAAAAACAGGTTGCTACACTGCAACCAATTAAGTTGGGTTAGCCTACTAAAGATTGTTAACCTACCAAAATTTAAACAAAATTACTCTTTTTATTATTGAATATCAAAAGATTAACTAGCACAGATTAATGTACTAATTATTAAAGTACCCTAACAGCTATGAAGGAACACATAGGAATGGATAAGATAGGACAAAGAGCAGAAGCATTGCTACTAAGCAAAAACCTGTTAAATCTAGATAGTGGGGGCAGCAGCCCAGCATGTAATTTAACTAGCTAACAAGTTTGAACATGACAGATTTCTAGCGGATGCCCCTTATTATGCCTCAAAAATCTGTATTTCTTTTGCAGGCACAGTAGAAGCACGCCATAAAAATATAGTATATTTACAATTCTTATAAAACTTAAGTAAAACCTCTCACAAAGTGGTCAAGAAAAACCTCTTCAGTACAATTCACAAAAGTGGGAGAAAGTTGCTACACAAAATGTCTTCAGACAGATTTCCATGCTCAAAAACATGTTGGCAGGGGCTGTAACTGGTGACATTTAATGATTCTAAGTTACTTTCAGAGGAAAATCAGACCAAAAAAAAAGGAGCAGGCGAGGTGCAGGGAGCAAAAGTGCTGTGGCGTCCTCAGAGGAACATCTTCCCAAATGTGGGTGTCCTTCGTCCCTCATGCACCAGGTGATTTACCTCAAAGCTCTTTCCCATACTAACACAACAGGTTTTCATCAGGGCCTGTTTGAAGTCTCTGCTGGCTAGTGGTACTTTTGATGTCCAAGTGTTCGAAAGATAAATTACTTTTTGGTAGAATTTCTTTGTTAAAGTTTAGGGCTTGACATATTTTAATGATCTCAGACCTAGGTGGGAGTTAACAAAGCTTAGGAAGGAGGATGTGTCAACAATATCAGACACAAAGAATGCAGAATTTATGGGCTACAAGGACATTTGGCAGAGCTCGGTGGAGCTTTGTACTGGTGCATTACTGTATCTTCTGGCTCTCCAAATCAAAGCCAGAGCAGCAGCTGCAGGGCAGGAAAATAGAGGAATGAATCTCATCCCACCAGCGACCGCTTCCCGGGAGAATCGACTGTAACAACAGCACAGGGCTGACCATGAGAAAGGCTGTGAGGGCTACAGCACAGCAGTGTGGCCACAAGGCAGGTAGAATACTGCACTGGAGGCCCTGGTAAGCCCTGTGTACACAGCCTGGGCCAAAGGGAACAGAGCTGTGAGCAGAAAGCAGCCATGGGACTGCAGGTGGAGCACCCAAGGAGCTGCGCAGCAGCGGGACACCCATGTCAGAGGGAAAAGAAGATGGCTATGGAGTGGCTGCCAGAAAAACCCACAGAGCTGACCGACTGTCAGCTATGGAAACTGGGGAGGAGCAAAGGGCAGTCAGCCTTTAAACCCCTCTGCCTGGAGCCTCAAAATTTCCCTTATTCAAGTATCAGAGCAGTGGCTTCAATTCCTTCCGTGGCTGATTAGGCTAGATTACCCGATCAGAAAAAACTTACACATGAGCGCTGCTGACACTCTCATACTGCTCTTTGCAAGACCTGCCTATTGCAAATACCTGCACAATTCGCAATCCAATCATTTTGGTCGGTCGGATTTTAGGTGTAGAACACACTCTTCTGTGTAAGTCTATTTTGTGCCACTTTTGCAAACAAGGAAAAGGGAAGAACAATAGAAAAATAATGGAAAGTTGAGAGAAAAATAAAAAACAAAGGAGGCAAAAAGGAAAAAAATATTTGGTCCACAAGTTCCCCAGAAATAAATTATAAGAAAAATTCAGTTACTTATGAAGTCCAACATAAGAGGAAATGGAGTAGTGACATGCATGGTTAACTTGACTATCTTTAACATAGCTGATGAAAAAATAAATCTTGCTTCAAAATATTTTTTCCCCAAATTCTCCATTCAAGATTTATTTACTTGATGCTGAGTGATTTGACAGGAAAATTTATTTTCAGGAAAGGAAGTCTTCTCATCAACATTATTTGAGATACATGAGGATTGAGCTGAACAGAGAAGAGTCTTCTGCACCAACAAAAGACTGAAATTGGAGTTTGGATAAGAAACCTTTAATGTAATTATGTCCCATGTACGAGAGATAATTTCATTAATCCAATGACACTTAAAATAGAGCAAATGAGGGCCCAAAAGAGCCACTGTGGTACATGCTGAATGAGAGGACTGAGAGCCAAAGTTACCACCAGGATCCTGACAAGTGTTTGTGTATTTATATATTTATTCATCTGCATCCATTTCTATTCTGTCTTATGGAGCATATCTCAGTACCTGAACTGCACAAAATAACATGTTCTAAAATATTTGTATTGTAATAACTACTTGCCTAACACTTTTCTCCTGGTAAGAGTAGCCATCAAAACTCTTGCTGGAATCTCAAACCACCAAATACAAAGCAAGAACAGCTACCTGAGAAATAAAGCTGTTACAAAGCAGCACATGTCAAAATGAATGCCTTTTCCACCAAAATCTTTTTTCAAAATGTAATAACTTCATCAGATCCTGTTAGTACTAAACAGGCTCACTGGAATAGGCTCCCCAGGGAAGGGGTCCCAGCAGTTGTCCCAGGCTGACAGAGCTCAAGGAGCACCTGGATGCTCTGAGTCATACAGGTTTAATTCTCTGAGGTTGGACTCAATGAGCCTTGTGGGTCCCTTCAAACCTGAGATGTTCTGTGGTTCTGTGGTTCTCTGTGGACCTGCCTGCAAATCTTCATGCCATCAGCATTGCAGGGTAGCAAAGCTGGGTCTTGAGGTAAACATAGTCTGCTGCTCTTGGCTCTCAGCTGTGTTTGAGAGCGTTTATAATACAGTGCTGCCTGCTGGGCTGAACATGTGCTTAGATTGTGAACTGGTGGGTTTGAATGACATACTTTTATAGGCAGCTGCTCTTGGGCTAACTCAAGATTTTCTTCTCCTTACCACACCACTCTTTTCAGATCAAAGTTTCCAAGCCTAAGCACAAAGACAATTCTTCTCTTCAGCCAATATCCATCTCAATAAATTTTCATAAAGACTTGATTGCCTTGTAACCAGCTTTGTCTGAGAGAAGCAAAAGTCCTCTTGGAGAATCAAGTCATATTAAATCACAACATCTGGGGCCTGACAACATTTACTAGCCCCTCAGCATAAAGAAAACACATATGCAATTTTCAGCTACCTCCCTTTTTATGACACAGTGAAATGTATGTGTGGTCATCCTGAGAGTTTCTAACTACTAGATTAGGTGTGTGCACACAGCAGCAGATGTTACAAAAATTTGCAAAAAACCAGTGCTGGGCAGGCTAACAAAAATCTGCATCAAATATTGGAAGACGGAGAAAACCAGAATGAAATCAGCAAAAATTGCTGGATTTGTGCACAAATTAAAATGAGATGCCACAGACAATGTTAAATCATCTTTAGGCATCAGATCTAAATTCAGTAAACTTGATTATGAAATTAATAATTACAATCTAGTGACATGCTTGTGTCACTTTTAAATCAAAACTTAATCAAAAGCATGCTCAGAGTCTGCAATATTTCTGAAGGGAAGACCATTAAGCTCAGGATGGAGTCATTTAAGCCTTTTGCACAGCAAGAATCAAATAGGCTTGATGGTTTAAATTAAATGGTTTATCCAGATTCATCAGTCTAACTAGCATGATTGATATGGACACTGGGAGAGAGGCTGGCCAAGGCGGAGCATGGAGGAGGACCACGTAAGGAAATTAAGGAAATGGGCAGAGGAAAGGACCTGATGGGGAACAAATGATGAACCAGATCAAATTTCTCTTTCCTAACATTCCCACATTAGTCTCCCCACCCTCTCTTCTGCCCTGCAGGATGTCCCTTGTCTACCAATGGCTACAGCAGAAGTGTGCCATAAGTGTGTGGATGAGGGTGGCTCTCAGAAATCTGCTCTGCCACAGGGTACTCCTACCCTTGGGAGACCTGGACATCCCACTCGGGCTCTGGACAATCAGTTCCATGGCCAGCCAGGCCTATCCATGGCCACTGTGAGCAATGCTGTTTCCCCCATGCCTGCTCATGGCCCCCCAGCGGCTCCTGTGGCTGATGGGGCCACTCAAATATGCAGATGTGTTTCCCATGTCTCCAGTACCTGCTATCTTCAATATTGCCCCCTCCCAGGTAGCTCTTAATCCAGGACACACCTCCGTGAAATGCAGCTCTGGCAAAATCATTCTTGTCTGCAGTCTGCTGCAGCCTGACAGGGCACAGCCGAACTTTGATGGGGGCAATTTGCAGTTTTACCCACAAGAAATACAAGGGGATGGTCTTAGATGACTGAGCTGCTATTTACACTGGCAGACTGGAGTTCTAATTAATTTCTGTTGCAATGGATGTGCAACAAATTACTAGAACTCAATTAAAAATTTTTTGTTCGGTTTTGTGATTTTTTTTAATCCATAGACATAAATGGCAACATGGCTACATAAAGTCCATATTCACATGAAGGGAAGTGTTTATGCCAGTCATGCCATAGTTTATTCTCATCACTCTGGTCATCACCTGTTTCTTTTCAAACCAGTACAAATGCACAGTGTTGTCTCCTTTCCTCCTTCTTCTCACATAATGTTAAATCATTAAAAAAATTCTGAAAAAGTTAAACATTTAACCTTATTTTCCATGCTTCCCATTTCATACAAGCGTGGGGGTGACAAGTAAAAGGCAATGTAGGATCTCTTTGTGTATTTTATAAGACAAACAGGAGGAACAGTAAGCGGCAGCTGTATTGCGTACAAAGGTAATACTGCTTTCTTAGAGACCTGCACTACCTACAGGCGCACAAAAAGACACCAGAGAGAGGCTTTTAAACACAATGGGAATGGCATCACTTAGAATCAGAAATAGGGGTAAGTGTATTTTTTAAATTGCTTGATTTGGCCATGCAGGGAAGAACGGCCACAGAGGTTATTTCTGTGGGGCAGTGAGGGGGACAAATGGAGTCACACAGTGAAACCCATCAATCCTCTGAAAGCAGCAAGGGTGGTAACATGTCAAATGAAGAGCACAAGTAAAAAAACCAGGCATTGTTCTCACATTGTCACTGAGCATTCTGTTAGCCTCTGCTGTCATGTTTACCCTCAAATAAAAGACATAAACAATTTCAGAAAAATTGTAGTACTGCAGCTCTTCCTGTGGGTGGAACAGGAACAATAATTAGATAGAGGTCACTGTTATTTGACCTTTACAAACAGGTAGATTTTTTATTTAGTACATTTTGAAGGAAAAAAGTTGTCTCATTAGAAGGATCCTGCTGACAGCTTCTTGTTAAGGCAGCCTGTCAACAAGGTGGTGGGCAAGTACACCATAAACTTTTGCCTAAAAACAGTGCATAACTATTGTGTTTGTCAGGTATATTGCATATCCATGGAGCTAGAAAAAATTCTCAGGACATACGACTCCACCAGGGCAGAACTCTACCACACAGCCCACAGGGAAGCCCCCTTTTGGTATTACCTGTTTCCAGTACAGGCATTAGATACCTGTACACCACAAAGAGCCTCCCAAGGTCTCCCAAGGTCTCTCCCAACCTTCTCAAGGTCTTTTTGTACAAGCCTTATAAAATGGACCAGAGAGAACACCAGCAGGACAGCCAAAGGGAGTGGATCCCATGTCATGGAAAATAATAGGTGTCTAGCACCACAGCGCCCTGCAGAACCCAGGATTAACAACCTGATGTCTAAAACACAAGGTGCTCATGCTTCTGTTTTGCAAAAATACCATGTTTAATCCAGAGAGGGAGGGAAAGGGGATCATTCTTAAAAAACACATTGTTTTTCCTCAGACATATGCCACCATCAAAACCGACTGGAGACATCATGAATAAGATCTTCTATCTGGAGAGCTGAAAGCAATCCTGCCAAGTCATCTATGGTCTGTGAGAAACACAAATACCACCTTTGGATAAAATAGCATCAAATAAACATAAGTTTTGGACTTAATGCAGAAAATTTAAAGGATGGTTTTACTAGCCTATATTAGTTTCTTTTTGTTATCCTGACCTCACTTTTTCACACAAATATACACATACAGTCCTGAAAGATTTGACTGACTTATCTCAGGGAATATTATCAGCTCCCTAAACTGCCTAATATGAAAGATCTCTATTGCTACCCTTATACTGGCACTTTCTGTGTAGCACCTGAATGAACAGGATCAGTCAGAGTGCAACTGATAGCAACACTTCTGCTTCGTGTTCACACAGGAGCTGCTCAGCTCGCAGACCTTAACAGAGCAGAGGCAGCCTGGCAGCTGAAGATGCTGGAGGTGCAGTGGCCAGCTTACCTTGGGCTACAGCAGGGACAAACAACTGGTTTTGGGTTTTTTGCCCTTCGTGTTCATATCCTCTGATACAGTAGCTGCTGTAAATTCTTCATTAAAATACCTACATTTTACTGTTAAAATGCCTACTCAGTACATCATTGTACTGTGGGAAACTATGGTACCCTAGAAAAATGTGGCCAAGCCTTTACTGAGCTAATTTTTCCTTACAGAAAAGTGATGAAATGATTTTATTTTTAGATATAGTAATTCAATAAGTTGTTTTTCTTGCCTGCATCTCGTCTTTTAGCTATGATGACGCGGCAGTGATTAAACTGGAGAATAAGTAAATTCTACATGTATAGCTCTGTGGTTTAAGGACTGAGGAAAAACAGAACAATATTTTTGCATTTTCATGTGACCCAATCAATGGATTGAATTCTATGTATGGTCACAGTGCCCTCTGCTGAAATATAAGGCCCTACATGAAAAAATAAACAATGTTTAAAAACCCAAACAGGCATAAGAATAACATAATTCCTATTCAAATATGACTGATAGAAATAGTTTTGAAAAGCTATTTGGGACCGTAGGCTTTCCCTTCACAGCAATGTTGTTGGGAAACATTTTGTTTCCAGTTGTGTTGCTCTGCTATGAAAACTGTGCAGCACAACCCACAACAAAACCACAGAGAGCCTTGTTAAGGGACCTTTCCAGCCTGACCATTCACAAGGCTCTGGCAGTCACACTCCCACCACCAGGGACCGTCACATCTGGGACTGGAGCCCCTTCATGGTGATGGCCACTCCAGTGACCTGACAGGTCCCACCTGACTCCTGCACATTCTCACAGGGTCAGCCCAGGTATCCTGGCACTTTCTTGAGCCTTATTTCTTAGTGGTTGAGGGAAAAAATTATAGCTAAGACCAGGAGAGAGAAAAATATCTAATAGATGTTAAATCTGAACTAATGTCAACTAACGAGCTTTATGCTTTTGACATCTCTTGAAAAAAATTGATCTGGAAGGAAGAACTCTGTAATGAGCAAGGAAAAAAGTACTCAGATGCCCCTCCTGACATGGTGTGGTGGGCAATGCATGGGGCCTGACTCCCTGCACAATATTTAAAGAAGCTATGTAGGCAATGGGTTAGGAACAAACTCCACAAGCTCAGCTACGAGCATGTTTGGAGCAGGCTGCTGTTGCAATTATTAGCTGGCATCAAATATCCCAATGCAGTTGTTGTCCTCTACCTCCATCTGTACCTTTCAATCTGCTACTGAAAGGCAGAAGCTATCTTTATTGCCATGCATATCTACTCTTCAGAGTCCACACACTAATGTTTGGTGAAAGCATGGCTTTTAAAGAAAAAAAACCCAAGATGGGAAAAACAGACTCCTACCTCCCAACCGAGTTCAATTTCTCCTGTCTCCAGTGGATTGTTGCCGTGTTTTATACAAGAGGCAACTGCTTCTGAGGTTTTGTTGTTGTGTTTTTTAACTGCAATGTAAAATGGCATGAGAGCTATGGCAGAGTTATCTGAGAACATCACTGCTGGTTGATTAAACTATGATCCTCAGTCATGCTGAGAGTCAGCCTCAGATTTTACTCAAAACCCTGCTCTCAGGTTTGTGTTTGAAGATGGACACGTGGAGATTTTGTGTGAGTAACAGCTGCAGTTTAATGCTCAGGTTGGAGCAGGAGCTAAGAGACAAGAAAAATCTCTTCTCCAATAAATTGTGTTGTCTCTTTAAATTCTTTCTCCATTTCCCCTGCACTGCCATCCAAGATACTCCTTAATCTGCGCTCATGGCAATGCACACTTTATGTTTCCTCTTGTGGTGCTCAAATGATAGTTCCAGCTAAGTTCACTCGAAGGTTATTCTAATTCCCTCCATCAAGATTTCAATTTAGAGGCTTACACTAAACCATTAATTAAAGTGACCTTTTTTTTTTTATTACAGCAAATTCATCTTAACCAGTTAATGTGGTGGCAAGTCTTTCTTTATTGTTTTGCCTGGCAGGGAGATCTCCTGAAATTGCAGTATTTGCTGGACAGGTGCCATGCGGTAAAGCAATCCACATTCCCTGCCATTTGGCACTGCCTCTTCTGGCTCCAAACATGTTGGAGCTGCCAATACCCCAGCAAGGGACCCCTCACCATTACAGGCTGTAGCTGAGACACCCAAAACCACCTTTTGCAAACAATCACAAGCCTCCCAGGGCCTGAGATACCATACAGTGGCTAATGCTCCCAAAAGGCTCAAGAAAAGTTGTGCTTCAAAGCAGCCTCACTACAAAATATTTCACTCCAGAAATACTTGGCTACAGATTCTTTTGAACAGAATTTCTTAGCTGCTCAGCCATCTCCTTTCTCTCTCTGTCTGCTGGCTCCAGCCAGGCAGGTGTGACACTTCTCTTTTGTGAGTTTGTCTATGGTTTTTCTGAGTATGAGACCACAGCCCATGAAGGGGTTTCTCTGCCTCTGATGGTAGTGCTTGTAAAATCAAAAGGACTAAATTTTAGTTTTGCAGATCATACCACTTCTTGCTTCACAAGCAATACCTTGCTGGAGGCACAAAAATGTAAATCCTACTGGTCAAAGCAACCCATAGCCTGATGCCAATCTTTTCTTGAAAAACTTCCTTCAGAAGAGAACTTTCCTTTTTCTATTAATACTCCTGGGATAATTATTTTGCTGGCAAATTTATTCATCTGCCCACGTTTGCTTTTCCATATCTGTTACCTTTTGATCTGTCTGTTAGGATGAGAGCATACATTACTCTGACTGAATCAGATGAGTGTTGAAAGCTGGAGCATTTGCTTCTCTGCAGTTTTGCAATGAATTATGCATGACAGAGGAAGGAAATCAGTAGCCACTGCACTTATTTTGCTTGTTGTGCCACTGTCTTGGCCTAAAACACTCTGTTCCCTGGCCCCTTTTACGGAAGAGCTGTTTCCTGCACAGGAACCTATTCCTGTTTGTGACATGCTTTATCTCAAAAAGAAAAATCATGCCAAGTTTTACAAATATTTCTTTCCTAAACTAATTCTCTTCCACGATAAATCAACTCTCTTTCTCTATCTTGTGATCCCCCCACACTTTCTTTGGGACAGCCTCTACACAACCAGTAAAAGGAGCTTTGGGGATGAGCTTTGGTGACTGCGCTGGAAATTAAAATAAGTCTATATATAACTATTGCATTGGCTTTCAAAACCAGACCTGAAGATCTGCATATCCCGTTGCAAGTGTATTATTATATGGACTGCATATTCTTGGTATCAGTATCATTGGCTTCCTGTCTTCCAAAAATTATGCACAATTGTGTTCCTGTAACTTCCCTGTTACATAAAAAACAAGCTGTATTACAGCAAATGTATCAACGTCAAGGAAGGGCAGAGAAATATGTGAAAAGTCAGCGAAAATACACACACACACAACCCCCCCCACACATTGCTACCCACTGTCACATGGACAAAGGTGGGTTTTGTTTGCTTTCATTAATTGTTTATGAAGAAGGTTCACAGTATAAGAACTTGGTTTACAAGGAGTAGAATTTAAAGCAAGAATTAATGGACTACAAAAAGAAAAGCAGAATTAAACACTCGCTTCAGGTACAAATTATTTCTGCAACAATTATGAACAAAACCCCAAACTTCTATTCAAGCACTTGTTCTTATGACCTTAACCTCACATAGCGGATTGTGCACAAGTTAAGCATTTGTTGGATGACAGCTTAAAAAAATTACAAAGATGGCCAGGGTAATTACTGTCTTTAGAGATCAACGATTTGCCTGTACCTATATTGTCGCATCTCTGCCTAGTGAGAAACTTCATCTCACTTTGTACTTTCATTATGCAGGTATATTCTGGCAAATAACATATCTCTGTACAGCTATTACTTTTGCATAACATTACTGAGTATTCTTAATGTTTACAGTTAAGATACAGAGTGTTTGAGTCTTTTAAACCCATGGCAAGAATTTGGTTAACCGTATGTGTTAACCGTATGGGTTCACATATTGGTTATAGTGCATGTGTAGTCACCTGTGAGAGAAAAAACAGGATTTTTACTCAAATTTACCACACACTGTGCTCCTAACAGAACATTGGCCTCCCTGTTAAGCTCTGTATTGAGACTTCATGCTCTGGGTGATCCAGCAGTGACCTTCTTTATCAACTTAAATTCTAGGCAATTTGTAATATCATTTACTCTTTCACAGATCAGGCTTTCATAGGCAAACAGGGGAACTGTTTGCAAACAAAAATATTTTTGTAATTTTTAGGATCTTTGAAAAATAGAGTAATACAGTTGTTTACACACATATGTATTAAACATACATAAATCTAGAAATTGCAATTCACTCAGGACCCTTGTTTTCTACTTGTATAGTCAATAACTGTTAAACATATGCATATTAGCGTGAACTTTATTTATTATCTTCATTTTGGAAAGTGATCTTGCATGTCACTACAAACCATGATGTTATTTGTGTACAACTGCCCAGGGTGGGAGCATGCAGGGGGTAAAGAGTGCACAGTGACTAAAGTGTGAAAGCAAGGGAGATGAAGAATAAGAAAAAAACCCAAACAATTGTTCCTACAAAGAAGGGATATCAACATTTCTAAGCTTCATGTCAACACTCATTCTAATTCCATAATCTGCACAGCAAAGTGTTTAATCTGGCTCATTCAACATGATGCCTATGGAAGAACTGAAACCTACCCTGACTCACAGATTACAAAGGGCCTGTTTGATGCTCAGCAAGCAATACTGTACACAAAAATAGGGAGGGGAAACCAATATTTTTACACAAGTTCTGTGCTATTTATTCCTTCAGTTTGACGCTGAGAGGTTGTGGAGTCTCCCTCATTTGAGATATTCTAGAACTGTCTGGATACAATGCCACGTGCTCTGGAACAGCCTTGCTTGAGCAGAGAGGTTGGATCACATGACCCGCTGTGGTCCCTTCCAAGGTGACTGATACTGTGATTCTGTGACATGGGCAGTGTCCCCCCACCTGATTCTGAATATCTATTCACCAAAGATATTTCTATGAATCTCTTTGATTTTGAACATGTTGCTACAATGTGAGTGACAAGGAGCAGAGAATTTTATGAAAGAAGTATATTTTGGATGATCACTTTGTTTAGAGAGTCAGGAATGAGTGTATTATGTTGCTCAAGGAATCACTGATAAAGTTATTGGTAAAGCAAGTTTAATATAGAAGTGAAAGTGTAAAAAATTTGTGGGCAAAGTTCGCTGTATTATTTACTGAACAGTTAGAGCACACAGAAAAATCGGTCTAAAATTTGAATCAAGCAGTCCAAAAATAAAATTGATTTAAATCACAGAAGCTGGGGATGGGAAAAGGGTAAGAATGGGAAAGAGCAAGGATTAAAAGAAATAAGAGAGACTCCCCTACTGAATCACAAGATTCAGAGTGAATGCCTTTGCCAAACTGAGCCTTGAACTTGATCAAATGTTTAGGCCTAAAGGTTTTAACATTACTTAAACTTAACAGTACTCAACAGCACTCAATCAATAGCCTGACTTAAATAATTCATCAGAAGATTCTACAGAATTTACTGCAAGCACAACAGTAGCTCACTTATAAGTCTAACTTACAAATCTGAAGTACCTAAGCATCTAAGAGCATTCACAGCACATTTACTATGACATATTCACACCTGTATGCACCTCTATGACCCAGAGAAATATGTACAAGGGACCTGTGAAAAACTGCCCTCAAGTTCAGTGAAGGACTCACATGGGATGCCTTTGTGTCTCTTCAGTGTGTGAGGGGTTGAGCCCTGAGGATGGGGTCAGCGTTTGCTGCGATCCCAGAGTATCCTTCACTGGCTCCAAAAGGTGCCCGCTCCCAGGGAGATTTCTGATCACACCCCACGGTGGCCCAGGGGAGTTCAAAGGGTCTCACTTGGCACCAATATTTTTAGGGTTGCAAGAAAATTGGCTTTAGCCACAGTAATTTCCCACATCAAGGCCAAGGCCTAATGGGCATTTCTGAAGTCAGCACAGCTCAAGGAGGCAGCAGGAGATGTGCCACCACAAAGAGACAGGTTACATCCTGGAACTCAAAAAGGGTGGGACAACAGGAGAGGTCCAACCTACTCTCTAAGAAACTTCATAAATAGATTTAATGGAAAGGACTGGCAGCTACTCAGACAAATCTGCAGGCAAAACATTGGAAATATCAGAAATGGAAAATTCTATGGGAATAAGATACTTAACCAGAGCAGCATCCCAGACCTCACTGAGAAGAAAGTTGTGAGTGTCTGTACAAAGCAAAAAGAGAAATGTGAGATCAGCTTATAGGGAATATAGACTACAAATAACTTTTTCTTATATCTTCATTTTTTTCCATGTTTAGCTATTAAAGCCTCACAATGAGTTCTCACTGTATGTTTTCTGCTGGCTAGCAGAATCAACCCAGCGGCAATTGTGCATGCTGCTATGATTCATGGGATTGTAGATACTCATATTTTCTAACACATTGTATTTCACTGCAGTGAAGGACAGAAAAACCTGATATCAATAGAAGAACATTAAAAAGAAGAACGTAATCAAAACATCCTGCATATGGAAATTTACATTACACTATTAAAAATTAAAAAGCAGAAACGTGCAATACTGAGTGATGCTCATCACAGAATAATTTTTCAGAAGTAGAAATGAGACCACAGAGAACTACAGTGTTGTTTGCTGTTACTACGAACATACACCAGTCATTTGCACTGGAGCTGAAGGAAAACTATTAGATCATGGTTCACACCCTACAGATGGAATAAACCATCTTCTGCTCTTGAACTTCACAGATATTAAAAAGATGATGTCATCTGAGATCCATCCCCAAAAGCTACCAATTACACAAAACACACCCTGAACTGACTTTAGGGTATCTGTTAAAAAAATGGGGGGAAAAAAGGCATTTCACTGGAAATGCTGCATGGAAAGACACTATTGTGTTTCCATTTGCTTATAGCAGCTCTAGCAAAGAACTTTTCTACATAGAATAATTGCACACATTAAAATAATCCCAAAATACCACTTTGTTTTTATTCTCCATTTAGAATAAACTATATATAAAGTCAGGCCTTTGTATGCTCTGTGAACAATTTCTCAAAAAAATATTAATTAGAATATTCAACTGTCAACCTATTCAGCTTGGAAAAAGATGAAACAAAGAATTCCCTCTCCAGGCAAAGCAGTTAAGTCTGCTTGGCATTTGTAAATACAAAAGAAATAGAAAAAGTTTCAAAGTTCACCTTTAAGGAGAAAGTTTATACAGACTGATTACTTTGAAATTTCTCATGATCTGACCATGCCAATTTCTCACTAATATATCAAACGTGACAGCTACAAACCTTTCAAGAAAAACTAAAGTTTCTCTGCATTTTTTCATCATGGGTTAAAAGCACAAGATGATGTATCAAAAAGGCTAGACTAATCTCAGAAGATCCCAAGATTGCTATCTCCCAAAATTCACAGATTCATAGAATGGCTTGGGTTGGAAGGGACCTAAAGATCATCCAGTTCCAACCCCCCTGCCATGGGCAGGGACACCTTACCCCACACCAGGCTGCCCACAGCTCCATGCAGCCTGGCCTTGAACACTGCCAGGAACAGGGCATCCACAGCTTCTCTGGGTGACCTCTCCCTATGCCTGCCCTTGTAAGAAGTCCCTCTCCAGCCATCCTGAAAATCCTTCAGGTACTAGGAGGTAGTGGTAGTATCCTCTCCGTCTAAAATTGTTCCTATTATATCCAAAAACTACTTACACCCCACACCAGGATTTCATAATGGAAAAAAAAATTGAAGGGGAATTCTATGACTTGCCGGTCCCATGACTCCCTGTCATGCAAGTAAGCGGCCAGACAAGCCCTTTTTTTTATTTAGCAAGTTACAATTGGTAGTACAAATTTGATCTGCAAAATTGCAGTAGTCTCCAGCCATACAATTAAAAATCTCATAAATTTTCTCAAGCCAGAGGTGGCCTTTTCCACTTCAATACTGATTACTATTTTAGAACTTTAACTAGCTGAAGAAACAGGGAAAAGAAAAGGCATTAAGACAGAAAAATATATTTGTGAACTCGAGGAAGGGTCAAAACCTTCCCATAACTTCTGGAACAAGTATGACCAGAAGACATAGAAAAATAATGACTGGGTAAAGCTCACATTTTGAAGTAGGAAAAGTTACTGCTTTACACAGATATTCTGGCACTAAGGTGACATCAGAATTACCTTAAACAAATACAACCATGACAAACACTAAGACCTTCACTGACCAGTGCAGCTACAGATTCAGATAGCATCAAACCCAGCTGACTGAGCTTTTCCATCAGAGAAGGATTACTATTCCTAGCTCTACATCCTTCCTATAGAAGGTGAAAAGGAATTGAGGGGAAGCAGAGGAAATTATGTGACTTGTCCTGAAAAGGAAACTCATGGCCTGGGTCAGAAGTTATCTGGGGCCTCAGCTGTCACTGCTGTCCTACAATACACAAAATTAAGTCTCTATTCTCCTAAGCATGTCCTTTCCATCCTCCTGGCTTTTTGGGGATGGGTCTCTTGTCCCTCATATAGTGGATTTCCAGTGGTGCCTTTGGCCAGAGACAGGGCCTTATTGATAGCACACTTAATCTGCTAATGGCTCCAAGAAATTAGTTCCTTAGTTTTTGGGTATTTTTAAAATTTCTTTACTGCAGGATGATATAATTTGAGCCAGGAATGGAAATCAATCTATTTGTATACAAAGCCTGAGCATGAACAAGCAATTACAATGCCTTTTGGAATGGGTCTGGGGACTCGCCGTGTTTTAGACATGAGAAGTGTCTTGCTCAGTCCTTGCAGGCTGCAACACTTGAAGAGAAGCACTTGAAGAGAGAGGCTTAGGTACATCAGTGGCCTTAACTTCCCACAATTGCAGCATCACCTGGCTGGCAATCACCACTGGAGAGGGCCCAGGACACTTGCTGTCCCAAAGCAGGGTCAGTTAAAGCTGCTCCTCCATAGAAAAATACTCCACAGGTGCACTGCCAATCAATTCCAGTACTTGACCACTTACTCAATAAAAACATTCCTTCTGTTTTTGTGGAACTGCCTGCATTTCAATGTGTCCCCATAGACTCTTTTTCTCTGCCACTGGGCCCCACTGAGAACAGTGCTCACCTTCTTCACTCCCCACCAGGTAGTTAAAGACATGGATAGGATGCCCCTGAGTCAGTAATGCTGCTCCTTGCTCCCCTGAGCTGATATGACTGCAGACTCAGCAGCTCAGACCAGCTTTGAGATATCTGGCTTCCAAGACAGACCCATAATTTCAGTCACCATCAGTGTCTCCTTTCCAGAGTTGCTAGCTTGTCTCTGAATGAAGAGTAGGATATACTCCGCAAATTTCACAAGTAAACCAGTGTTGAAATAAGATTGTTTATATTATTGACACAGCACACACTATAGAATTACTTGATACAAGAACAGAAGACACCCATAATTTTACTGCCTTGTCAGATGTAAAAATTTATTTATGCTATTTGTCAAGTGTTTAAATTTACACAAAAGACAAACACTTTAACTTCAGGTCCAATTGTTCATCAATAAGCCCTACATCAGAATACCCTTGACACTTCCAAGGACAATTTTTACAAGACGCTTAGAACAGCAGAATATCATAAATAATGGCCAACTTCACAAGCGTGAGGATCACCACCTCATCACTATTTCTCTGCCGAGCATGAGAATAGAGGAAGCCTTAAAGCCATTTTAATCCCCAAACACTATCACTACTGCACTCAGAGCATTTACATCACTGCCCTGCATTAATAACACCAAACATTACAGTTAGTCGTAAAGATTTATCACAGCTTCCCCTAACAGAAATTACTTTTCTTTTAAACATAACAAGAGAACTGTGCATCAAAACAACTGCAAAATACACAATCATCCATTTGGCTTGGTTTTACAATAAAAATAGTATCGGTCATCTATATGTTAACTTAACTCTCGTGTCATACTCCTTACCCCCTCCTTTCTCACCTAGACCAGGCAGTTTAATTGCAGCACTGAGGTAGCATATTTTAATTGAACAGAGTAATATGTTTGATATTCTGCCTCTTCTCCTTTAAAGCACAAATAAACATCCCCAAAGTTTTTCAACATCTTTGGAGAAGACAGGCACATAGTTCATTTCCAACAGCCACTCTATTTTGAATTCAAAGCACAAAGCATCTATGAATGGTAGATACATTATACCAGCTCGAATGAATGAGAACATATACAAGAAGGAAATATGTCAGTTTTATTAGAACTAGGGTTACATTTTAGTCCTATGGCACCTGTTGTTCCCTATTATGAAATGCATCTTTACTGTCTCTGAAATTTAATTTCAAAGACAAAGATCCTGAAAAAGAGCAGCTGTGCCGCTGTTCTAAATGATTTTCACACTATTGGCAAAGACAAATAATTGCAACAAAACCAGATTAAATCAATGGACCTGATATAAAGTCAACAGGAATTAAGATGAGTATACTAAGAGAATTAAAGTTAAGGCAGAAGGTATGATTTAATGAACTGAGAGCACTTTCCATTCACTTAGAAGTTAAAGCTGAGATAGCCTTAAAATAATTAAAGAAAAACCAACACCAAAAAACAGACAAACAAAAACAACCCAAAACCACCAACCAAACAAACAACAAAACAAACCCCCAAAACAACAAAAAAATTTAAAAATCAAAACAAAACAAAAAAATCCACCACTGCAAGAGTAGAAGCCTTGTTTCCTAACAAATTGAGAGTAACAGTATCTCAGCTTTGCCCTTCTGGCTAAAAGCTTTCAAAGACTAAGCTGAAGTTAAGCTGTACTCTAGACTGCAGCCTTAACTTCTAGACTGTTTATTAAAGTAACTCTTACAGACAC
Organism: Geospiza fortis; assembly: GCF_000277835.1. Taxonomy (NCBI): domain Eukaryota; kingdom Metazoa; phylum Chordata; class Aves; order Passeriformes; family Thraupidae; genus Geospiza; species Geospiza fortis. Next base: position 4,638,568 of record NW_005054352.1, on the reverse strand, counting down.
ACCTGTGTATTTAGGGAGAATAATAAACAGTGATCCTAAAGAACAGAAGTAATTTCCTGCTCTGTGTGCCATACTTGTACACAAAGCCTTGTAAAACTCTACTGAATGGTACAAAATCCTCACCCAGCCCAAGGCTGGATCTTTGAATTCCTTCCTCCATCTTTCACACAGGAAAGCAAAAATTTTTACTGCACTTAAAAATCCCTTGAGTCAGCCTCATGCATAGGGGAAAGTGGGTTTTAAGATGTTGGAAACCAGACTGAGAATGTAACTGAGCTAACAGAAAAACTCCCATGGAAACATCCAAACAGCTGAGGGAAAAATGCTTAAGTTATAATGACCAATTCAAGCTGGTTATGAAGGCATTGATCTTAATCTTTCAAGTAACCCAAAATGCGCTCCAACACCTGTTACTAAAAACTTAAGGCTTTTATGAATACCCTCTTACATACAAAAAGAGTATTAAACAGAAGGAACTTGTTTACAGTAAATACAAACATCTGAAAAATCTCTGAAACCTGTTTATACAAATACTAATAAATTCTTTAATATTTTGTACAACTAGAAGGTGCACAGATTGGCATTCAAGCAGTCAATGCTGGCAAACATCTCTCAGACAATAACATGATTTACTTGGATAACAATATAGTTTAAAATGCCATAAATTAAAAAATAAGTTAGTTCACATTTTTCCCCAGATTTTATGTACATCTTAGTCTTTAATGAGATCGTGCAGCTTTCTTCAGAAGCTCGAGGTCTTTCTGACGGCTTTTAGCTGCTCTGGCACAGCCATACTCTTCCAGTTGCAGAGGGATATACTTTTCTATCTGAATGAGCCCATGCCCAGCAGGACTGGTAAACAGCTTAATCCAGGATGGCTTAATGTTTCCTCTGAAGCCCAGAAAGGCCAAGCTTCCTGTGACAGAAAAAGCTCAGCATTACCAAACCAGCTAAATTCACTGCAGCATCATACAAGACTGGTTAGGCAGGCAAAGGCAAAATTCTTTCCCCCACATTATTCCGGACATTTATCCATTCTCAGCTTTACATGCACCTTACAAAGAAATAATGATTTGCAATTTCCTGTCTCAATATTTCGTATTAAATACCCTGAAATCACAGGGGTAATTTGAAAACACAGCTAATTGGACAGTTACAAAAACTGCTTTCTCAACCACAACTTGTGGCATCACTCTGAACAGATAAGAGCTACCCCATGCGGCCTATAAACTCATCATGCCTCAAAATACCAATAGTTTCTCATTCCTAGCTTCAAGTTATTTTAGAACAGGAAATACTAGGCAGGCACAGGAGATTGCTTAAAGATATATTTACTGGGTGAGGCACAAAATACAGGAAAAAAGCCTGGGACTCTTGTGTGATCCACAGGCACAAAGAACTGCTAGTTACTTCTCTGTTTAAAACAAGCGTCACACAATGGGCTAAAGGGGTTTTCTGCCCCATCTGCTAAAGGGCTGCTCAACAAGAGCTGACACATAGCAGCCACACCAGTGCAAACTGGCAACCACCCTCCACCAGCTGCATCCTTCTCACACACCCCATAAGAAACCCACCACGCCAATATAAACACAAAGACCAAGGTGGTGTCAAAGAAACGTGCAACATTTCCACCAACCATTGCTCTGAAGATAAGGTGGTTTCGCTGTCCCCAGGGACATTAAGGCTTCACCTAAACTATTAGGAATTGCTACATCACCTCTTGTGCTCAGCAGAATGATAGACCTGCAACAGGAACAGCATGACACAGCAGCTATTATAAACACATTTTTTAATATTCTGGCTACACACCCTTCCAGCTAACTGCCCTCAGTGTCCAATTCCTTATGAATACTTATGACATGGAAATAGTCAAGCATTTCCGAAAGTAGTACTTAGAATTTCTTGGTTTTAAATTGACTTTAACTTCAAAGTCATTGGAAAATGTTATTTAGATACAGTTTTGTATCAAATTTGTACAAATTGTATCAAATTGTTATTTAGATACAATTTTGTATCAAAAAAATCAAGTTTGGATATTGATCCAAATTTAGAAAATTAAAATACTGTTTATTTTCTGACACTAACTCTCTATCTTTACTTAGTAATAAATAACTTTCTCCCTATAGGGAGAAAACAGTATCACATCTTTCACACAGTCCTCACCACTGTCCTTATTAAACAAAAAGTTATTCTTGTTTTAAGCAAAGCAGCATTATTACATGATGTTTTGTTAAAGAAAATTATTTTTGAGGAAAAAAGCAACACCAGAACAATTTTAAGTGCTCAAAATCTGCTTAGTTTTCTTAAATAAGGATACACTGTCCAATAAATTGCTCCTCTGTTTCTCCTTTCTGCCTGAATTTAGACATATGTTTTGTTCACTTTCAGTGCCCAGGTATCATTATCTATTTGTCATTATTTAAATCCTTGTCAGACAGCAGAGTTACAGCTTGCAGGACATACTGGAAATGACTGGTCATTGCACATACCTTTGTGGAATTCCAGATTTTAAATATCCATCTACATGCCTAATGTCTACTCCAGAAAATAATTTGTTTCCCAACACTGTGCCAGTGCAGGCATCTACTACAACAATAAGTATTCCATTACCCTTGAAGGAAAACATGGTGTCATTGACCTGAATGGGAAGAAAAAGAGAGAGAAAAGGAAGTTAATATGAATCAAACAGCAATTCTACTGCACTCAGTGGTAATCAATCTTACTCTAGTTTAGACACAGTAATTTCCTTACAAATACTTGCTTCTCCCTAACAACTCTTCAGTTTTTCCTTTGAAAGGATGCTGCTTAATGGGACTTCTGAAATTGCATGGGAGTCTTAAGCCTGTAGCTTCTACAGGAATATTGCACATTCCAGGTGACTTAGTACCTGCCTCAGTCATCGCTCCAGCTTTGGTAAGCTAAAAGACACTGAATCCCCTGGACTTCTTTACAATAATACAGTCAACTGATCCCTGCAGCTGGTTAGTTCCAGCCCAGTTTCTTCCTGCTGCTTTGGATATGGCATACACATTCCTGGAGAAGTTTGCAGTTGCAAAGGTCAATCTGTTCACGTGCCATTTGTCTACCTGAATAACTGAAGGTTCAGCCAGGTCAACAATGACACTGCAGAATGTAAGGAAGTACCATTAAGTGGTACTTCACCTTCACGTGCAAGTCTACTTCAGCATCTGAATGGAAAAGTCAAACTAAACTACTTGCTATACAGTATCACATCACTGAGCTTATTTGGGCCACACCTGAACAAATACAGAAATCTACTGATTCTTTAGCAATTGCCATTTAGAGGACTTCAGCAAAGCTTAATGGCTCATGTGACCCATTCCACTAATTTACTAATCTGCTTGCACAAGGACAATTTCAACAAAATGGATTTAACTAACAAATTTTTCGTTTATGTCTTCCGTTTATTTCCAAAACCAGCCATAAATGTATGCCCACACAGATTTAAACACAAACTGAACATTTTAAACTCTGATATTAAGTGGGGCTTTGAAGTCTCACTTTCTAATGTTTAAACATAAGCTTTTTGGCTTTATTTTTTAAACAATGAACCAATCTTTTCGTTCAAGTGAAGAAAACTGAGATCTGCAATATGAAGAGCCGTACAACTGCTACAATACATACTGCTATAGTAATATTTAAGAAGAAAACCGTAAAGAATACTTACATATATAAATGCTTGCTGGCCTCTGCTTGACTCTTTTTCATCAGATGAATTAATCTGCACAAGGAGGTAGTTTCTGTGGGGGTCACTGGTGAACACCATCTGGATATCAAACAAAACAGTTAAGTACACATATTAATGTTTCTTCAACACTTTATCATGCCAGTTTACAACAGACAGCCCATGCTCCAAAGCAAATACATCCATTTGTCAATGGCATTATTTATGGTACTACTAATCCTAATAAATATAATGATACATAGTGGAACCTATTTTATCTCTTAATTTCAATATTTTTCTCAGCTTGTATAGCTGAGACAATTTCAAGTTCACGTTAATAAGCAAAGATCCAAACAGAGAGGTTTGCCATGTAGATCTCTGCAGCAAAGCTCTCCATGTATCACAGACAATACTGCAGCGCAAGACATCAATCCACCTATGTCCCTCTTCTGTAGCACTTGGAGCAAGAGTTGTACAAAAGAAGAAAGAAAACTGCTTGAAACCATGCTACAGAAAAGACTCCAAACCTTCAAGGAGTCCAAGAAGATTAACAAGCTGACCACTGTAATTTGGTAAGTGCAGTATTCTGTGCTGAAAGACTGAAATTTGGACTTAAATTGAGTAGACATCATCACCAATCCTACAATTCAAGAAAGTTTTAGCTTATTTTATTTTACCTGAGTTGTGCCACATTTTGAACATGGTACAGTAGTTTTTTCTGGCATCTGCTTTATGACGGTTGGTACTTGGTAGTACTTTGGGTAAGCTTTTGCCATGCAATTACTTATCCCTTTTGATGAATCTTTGGTCACAATCTTGATCCTTTCACATCCCTGAGATGAGCAATAACTGTGACCATCCCTATTATATTTGGCTTGAAGAAATAAAAACAGTAATCTATACAAAAAGGGGAAAAACAATCTAAATTAACTGGTGAAATATAGGTATTTATATTCAATCTTAGCAGCTATATTTCATGATTTTCAGAAGCAGACAAACTACAGTATTCACTTGTGCGCCACTATCCAAAGGTTTGAAGGTATTTACAGTTCACTAGAGTTAGGAAATCCCTAGCAACTTATCTATAACTCCCCACAAAGGAGACATTAATATAAACATAGATGCTTTGTAAAGAAATAACAGTCCTCATATCAGTGACTTACAGGAAACAAAAACCATATTGCTCAGCATGAATTTTTTCCTTGCTCATAGATCTTTGCAGACATGCAGCAGAAATATTCAGTTTTACCCATCAACACTGAACAATACAGTTGTGCTACTTCAAATGCCTGGAAAGGCATTTTAGGGTGAAAAGCTCTTACACCCTAAAAAGCAACATAAAGCAACATAAAATGTCTGTTCAAAATTTATTTGTGAATTTTCACAATTCACTTGTGGATTTATTATAGACAAGCACAGTAGCAGGTAACAGAACAAAATAAATAAGAGAACAAATCATAAATTTAGACTCAATGTTTGCAGAACTCACAACTGATATACACAGGACTTAATTTACTGGAAGCTGATCATATCTAAAACCTCTCAGAAGGATCTTAGTGGCATCTGTGAGAAGTACTTTTGAAAGAGCGACTAGGACTTCTAAGTTCTTTTGAGACAGCTGAAAACAGATTAGGATTTTCAAAAATATAATTTTTAAATGTTGGAAGAGAAAGTCTCTTGGAAATTTATAGAATTTTCTGCTTAACAAAAAACCAGACAATTTCTCTGAAGACTAAGAAATTAAGTCCTAAAAGGCATTGCTGTGCAGCACACCAGAAATACTGAAAATATAGTAATATTTTCCCCAGACATGGGGTAGGAAATATCTTTGGCCACTGTGGTGCTCATGGAAAGTATTTCAATGACAACCATGGTAGTTTAGAGATTCAAAGACATATGAACATTCTTCCAAAAAGTTTTTGAGTCCTTCTCAACAGCTTTCCTCTTAGGCAGGTGCCTCAACCAGTTGCTTTTAACACTTTCAAACTGGACATTTCAAAGTTAAACATCTTCTAGCAGAGTCAAATGACAAGAGTTACCCAGTACTGTTGTCAAAGTAAAACCTCTTGTCTGATCTATTCTTTTCAAGCTCCATCATTGAAGACACAGGCGTGTAGCGCTCCACCTTGCTTGACAGAGCAGATGACCGCCTTTGAAAGGTTTCCAACACTATAAGAAAATCTGTCTTTGGTTGGTAACAAAGACCAACACGTATCCAGTCGTTCCTACAACCAATATCAAATGTATGAGTCCTCACAGGAACAGTTTAGGCGTCATTACAGAGCAAAGAGATCATTAAAAAAAAAAAAAAAGAAACAGGAACACAAAAAGCTCCTAAACCCTCAACTAGATGATCAAATCTGCACAGCCTATCATTAAACATTTTAGTAACATTAAGATTGTCTCAGCATATATTTGATTATATACTTCACAGATATTAAATAAGTTCATCTGCCAACAAAATCAAGTATGACAAGCTATTCAAGTGCAATTCTGCTCAACTTCACTATTAGTACATCATCATCTCCAAAGGCTTTTCCTTAAAGACACTATACTGGACAAGTGTTTAACTTCAGATGCAGATCTGTTGTGTAATCCCACACTTTTGTATTTGTAACTATAAAAAAAAAAAAAACCAAACCCAAGCTCTCTTCTTCCAGATGATTGCAAACTCATGCACAATAATTTTGCAGGACATAACTTCAGTATTGCCTTATGGATCAAAGCCATAAGAAAGAAGATATAGACATACATTTCAAAAGAAAATAAACATACTTGTTGAAATTAATGAGATACAGATAGGTGACATTTGGAGCTTTTCCATTCCAATGTATTGTATAGCCCTTTTGGAGCATCACCACTGGCTGGTACTGCTGAAAGGCAGCTGCTCTCTGATTAATACCTCGAAGAACCATGGGATTGGCTGGATACTCATCTCGGACAATAGTCATGGAAAGATTCTGTCCATTCCAGGTTTGGACATAAACCTATATGATATTTAAGAGGGCGAAAATAGGAATATTTGGTCTCTTTTGCAAAAGAAAACCAAATAGTGAAGCACAATCAGGACATTATTAACCAAAATGCTGCAATCTGATGTTCTGACTTATATAATGCACAAATCCATCCTGAATAAAAGTCCTATTTTAAAAACTATTATAGATTTTTCCCATCTTACAGACAAAAAAGGGTATGAAGGACAAAAAAAATTAGCTATAACACCTGGCCACACAGCGCAGGAACCAGAATGGGAACCTGTAAGACTCATATTCAGAAGGTGTTATTTAACATCTCCAGAAAACAAACCAACAAAACAACCCCTTAAAATCTACTCTGTGAAAAAAAGCAGACAGAACTTGTGTGGAAGACACCTTCAACGAAGATGTTTTAGCAGATACAGCTGCAACACAGAATTCTTGGCAAACACATTTAGTTTTATCTTGCAGCATCTGATACTGTACCCTCAGTCTGCTGAGAGGAAGCATGATGTATACACAATTGGCTCAAAAGTATGATATGTATAGAAGTATCTTTAAAAGTCAAAAAATTTTGAAATCCAAAGACAGGTAATTTTTTATTTGTTACACTACCTGACTCCACAAGTAGTTCATACTATACATTTGCCCCAAACAGAAAAACAAAAGTACTAGCCTGTGCATAGTTCCCACTGCAAACCACTCCACTCCATTCTGTGATGTTAATGCATTTGGGGTGTTGAATCAAGTAATTATCCATTCGGCCCACATAGGTATCCCTGTAGTCAGTCACTGAGCCATCTAGATCATGAAATATTGAGTTCTTGTCACCATCCAGATCTCCTTCTTCAAACCAGGGACCAGGCTTCCCAAAGAAGGCTTTCAAAGAAACCTGTCAAGAACAATAGAAGTTTTTGTTTTTCCTGAGGCTGAAACACAGACCTACATTTGCACATGTGCAGAAACACAGGAATTTGACAAAGCTGATTAAAAACTTTACAGCAAGGATAGCAGAATCTTGCAAAGCAGATGTGCTGGGTTTGACTAATAGGCTCAACCCAGCTCTTGCTTCTGAACAGTGTTAATATTTGCTGCAGAAAATACATTACTAAGGATATATACCAAACCTTAAAAATCTTATAAAAATTTCTTTTCAACTTTACCACAAGCCATGAATCATTTAGTGCAACATATCCTACATCTCTGTTGGTATTGGATTTTTTGGTCAGGAGACAAAGGAGGTGTGACCTCCAGCTAGGAGAAAAACTCTGAAGTAGGTATGCATAGAAAGGATGACCTACAACTCTTGTTTGTGTATGTTAAATACAAGGGGAAAAAAAACCATTTGCAAGACTTCAGGAAAACTTGTAGTAAACTTACATTTGGACGAAACTTCACAAGAGAAATGTTATTTTTTGGAGTCATCTGCCATGGATTTTTCATCAAGAATCCAACTGCACTGGTAAATCTGTCCAGAGTTGGCATGAAGTTTTTAAATGTGCACTTAGTAAGGTGAATAGGTCCATCATAAATCTGAAAGCCTCTGATTGGAAATGTCCTGTTGATGCAAGCAAATATTTATACCATCCTGTAACAAAATTCACGGTACACTTGAATCTGTATCAAATAACTCAGAAATCAATAAAGTAACCATTACAGAACAACTCGCAAGATAGAATTTAGCAAAGGAAATATGGTTTCTGCACTTCTCTAATGAGTCAAAAAATCCCCTACTCCTAAATTTTCCTGTTAGCAGAGCTATCAGTCTCCATGTGCAAATGTACCCCTTTTTCAATATGAGAAATACAGCAGAAAAATAATACCTCCTGCTCTTTGATTGTTCATGGTAACTGGAAATGACTGCAGACTGGAAGAAAGCAAATGTCATTTCTAACTTGAGGAGGAGCACACAGAGAATGGTAGGCTGGTAAGGCTTAACTTGACCCCCAGGAAGATGATGGAGCAGCTAATCCTAGAAACCACTTCATGTGCCTGGAGGACTGGAAAATCATCAGGAATAATCAGCATGAATTCACCAAGGAGAAGCTGATAAACATCTGTGATGAAATGACTGGCCTGGTAGAGCAGTGGGAGAGCAGAGGCGAGGGTCTACCAAAACTGCAGTAAGACTTTTGACACTGTGTCCCATGAAGTATGGGCCGGATGAGAGGACAAATGGTTGGGCCCAGAAAGTGATGGCATAAAGTCTACTTGGTGAGCAATAATGGGTGATGTACCCCAGGGGTCAATACTGAGTCCAGTCTTGCTCATTATTTTCACTAGTCATCTGGATGATTAGGCCAAGTATAGTCTATGGGCCAAGTCTGCAGAGGGCACAACACAGAGGGAAGCAGCTGATGCAGCAGAGGGTTGTGCTACCACCCAGACCCTGACAGGCTGGACAAATGGGTGGATGGGAACCTCAAGGTCTTGCACATTGGGAGCAACAACTCCTTGTGCCAGTGAAAAGGACCTATGGGTCCTAGAGGAAGCAAAACTAACCATAAGCCAAACAATGTGCCCTTGCCACAAAGAGGCAAAAAGTATCCAGGGCTGCACTGTGAGAAGTGTTATCAGCTCACTGAGGGAAGTGATGCTTCCCATTTTTTCAGGACTGGTGAAACAACAATATGGAGTGCTTGTGCCCAGTACGAAGGCAGATATGAAGATACTGGAAAGTGCAGCAAAGGGCCACAAAGATGGAGCTCTCCCACGAGAGATGCTCCAGTAAGTCCCTGGAGCATGTCTCATGGGAAGAAACGCTAGGAGACATGCTCAGCCAGCAGCAGAAAAGCCTCAGGCAGGAATCTCAATCTTCTGAAGGGAGGGTGCAAAGAAGATAGAGCCAGGGTACTCCCCAGTCACAAGGCCAGGAGCAATGTGTACAAGATGAAAAATAAGATGTGCCTGCTAAACAACAGGAGAAACCTTTCACTGAGTGACTGGTCACTGGCACAGGTTGCCCAGGAAATGTATGAAGAATTCACCCTTGGAAATATAGTAAAGACACCTGAACATTGTCCTGGAACCTGAGCCCTAGGTGACAGTTCTTGAGCAGGGGAGTTGGACAAGATGACCTCCAGAGGCCCCTTCCAGCCTCAGCTGTTCAGTGATTTCCACTCAACAAGACTGAATACCTCATATCACCACCACATTAATTTCCCCTCTTTAAATAGCTGAACAGCAAAAAACTAGGGTGGCTGGGGCCCACTTCACCCTTTGTCCTACTTGGCCAAGGATGTGTGGGGACAGAACCTTCAGCCATGTGGCCATGGCCAATACATTGTGCTACTTGATACCAACTGACATCATGGCTGTGAAGTGGGGGAAAGAGACTGTCTCTCATTTTCTGAAGGCAGAGCATTCCTTTTTCTGGGGAAGCAGTGGGGTAACACCAGTCCTGGCCAGAGGATTTGTCCACCAGGAGAACATCTGGGGTGCTGATGGTCTCTTGGCCATCTTGTTCTTCGTCTTGAGGGCTATCCAGTGCCAGGTTCAGTGGTGAGCATTTCTGCTTTTTTTTTTTGCACATAAATCACCTTTGTTTTGTATACTTTTGTTATTAATATTGTCACTATTATTGTTAATATTCTTAATCTCATTGTTTCCAGTACACTTGCATCAGCTTGAGATCTCTGTCTTTTGTCTTTCTCACCTGAGGAGCTGGGCAAAGGGGAGTGGCTACATGGGGCTCAATTTCCAGCTGGGCTTAAACCAAAACAGTCTTCTTCCTAATTCTGTGGTAAGGGTAGGACTTGGTATTATGTTAAACAAGCACCAGTGCAAGTCAAAGAGAAAAGAGAAGGATCGTGGTCACAGATAGTGATTTGTCACAGACAAACTGCAGTCTCTAGTCCCAAGCTGACCTTTGAAATTCTCTTACCCGAAAGCTCTCTTCTAGACCCAAACACTTTTTAAGTCTAAGGTTCAATTTAAGTAGGATAACTTAAATTTCTACAGAATAGTAACCTGTGGAAGCATCAGATGAACCTGCTTCAGTAAAAAGGTGAAAGTGACACAGCTGCACACAAAGCATTAAAAAGAAAAAGAGAGCATCACTTCCAATGGACTCTTAATCTCTGACAGCTCAACCAAGAAGGGTCTTTACATCTGATACAGCAAATTTTTCTTGTATTTCTATTTCCTTCATTCTTGACATACTTACCGATTTCTAGGCAGAGTGCGGGTCTTGTTGTCTATTCCTCCAGTTCCCACATATTTATTTTGTCCACCTTGAAACCCGTAATTCTTGCTCTCACCTATGAACAGCGACTCTGATACCTCCTGGCTGGCACCTTCATCATTTGGGAAGCTCCCATCACTATACATCAAAGACAAATCTTTAGCCAAGACTCTCCAGCAGATGATTATACCAAGCCATAACACCACTTTTACTTCTGTAACAGCCCTCCTCAAGCAAAGTAGTATAGACTTCATGGACAATACACAAAACAATAGATTTAATCATTATCATTAACAGACGCTAACTCACTGAAATGTTCAGCAGATTCAAACATTAAAATTTCTAACTCCCTTTGTAGTGGAGCATCTTTTTATTTACAGCCCACTTTTCCAGTCCTAGAACTAGTTTGTCATAATCTCAACAGCAGTAATTTCAGTTCACTACCTAAGTTTCTTGATATTCTTCATTAGAAAGAGACTCTACCCCTGCCAAATGCTCACTCCCCTTTCTTTTCTATTACACACTTTCAACTGTTCAGGAGGACAAAAATACCACCTAAGGAATCATACACTACCAAGAATACCTCAATAAGTATACCTTTCTGGTAAAGAGGCAACAAGCTGTGGTATAAACCAAGCACAGGCTGAACTAAAGCAGAAACTTTGGCAGCTGTGCCAGTTTACAGCTTCTATGACATCGTCTGCATGACTGGGAATATAACCAGGCCCCAAACAAAAACTGCAGCCTTATGAAAGCATACCTATTAATTTCAATACATACATGTAGATTTTCTAAGCTTCTACGCAAGGAAATACAGAAATTATTAAAAAAGTACTCACCTCGCAAATGTCAAACCTATTCCATTGTCTGCAAACCTACAAGAAAGTCCAAAACATCAGTTGTTTTTTTCTGAATTATCCTACAATTGGTTAATGCAAGAGCACATCCTGCTATGCACTGAAAAAAGCTTGAATTTTTCTATTAATGAAACACATAACCACCGCACAGTTAACTTTTCTAAAAGCATTCTTGTTAAAAAGTAGTAAAATAATTTTCTACACATTTTAAACAGGACTTGAGAGCTTCAGGAAGACAACAGAAATCCCAGTCTGAATTTTCTGTCTCTACCAACTCTCAGGCTTCTTTTTACTACAGCTGGTTTTTTTGCTGTTTAAGGCAGGTGCTCATCTAAATCACATATAAACTTGCATATTTGAAATTGTGGGATGGTATGAGAGCTGGTCATACTGAGAAGTACCTAAAATTAACCATCAATCCTCTCCAATAACCCTGTTGTAATGCACTTTCATAAACAAAGCCTCAGAGAAAACAGCATGCAGCTATTTGCTTCCAAATACCTACCCAGAGTTCTGAATGAGGATATCCCCTCCCCTGACCCAGGCTCCATGATCATTGTTTTTGAAAGAGATTAATCTGTCAATCAGGGCAGCAACTCGGGGCTTTTCAGGGTCTGCATCTTGATGAGGTCGAAACCTGTGAGAGATAAACACTTAGTACAAGGAAACTTTTTATTTTACATGTGCCATATATGTTGTGCTGAGTGAACCTGAAAGACAAACAATCATCTGATGGGCAAATTTCACTCTGCTTAATGTTTGGAATGAAAGAAGCTAAAAGCAGGTACATCTCTGGTCCTCACTATTACTAGAAAAGCATCTGGGGTACCATGAAGCAGGAAAGCGAAACACCTCTTTTCCAGTAATTCTCACAGGCTCAGTCTCTCTAAGTTTCTTTAGCTGCCTTTAGCCTACTTTTATCCCCCTTTTCCTTCTGCCCTCCCCACTTGTAGTGAAGCATTAATGTGAAAGTTTGAAGAAGGGAATTATAAACTCCTTGGAAGGACACACACACCTGACATTAGTTATGCTAAAACAGTCTGGACATTTTTCTAACTGATCCTTCAAATGTTTCAAGCTTTTCTGACATACAGCAATGCTGCTTCTTTGGGCATGCCTGAGGGTTTTTTTTCATTGCACTGCTACCAAGATGGTCTTGTACAGTAAATTATGACCAGAATCTAGTTTAAATAGTAGGAAGAAACAGTCTGATTAAGAACTGGTGACATTTTCACTTGATTACCCCCAGGACCCCAGACAAAAAGTAATACACTTTAAAAAACTGCAAACAGGCATTTTGAGCGGGTAAAGATACCTATGTCTGTTATCCCAATCACCTGATACTCTTTTGTTGAGATTTGGATCTGCCCCCTCCCCATCCAAGGGAGAAATGAGAAGATAAGTAAATGCTAGGTTTTGATAGACTCAGTCTTCTCAAATAACATTTAAATATCTCCAGTCTGGTTCCATGTACAACGATTAGGGACCTCACACAGTTATGCAGCATCTCATTCCTTTTCTTTCTGCTGTGAAACACAACCCCATTTTGTGCACTGAGTTTCTTGCATCCTCAACACACTACAGGCTCTCAGAGGGCATCTTGCCCCTCTCAAGTTCCTCTCAATTACCTGTTACAACTGAGGTAAACCGCAAGGGTCATATGGATTTTCTGTCAAAACATGGAACTAGCAGGTTCATTTCCAAATTATGAAGTACTGAGTATCATCAAAATTTGGAACTTTCCTCTTTGCATTTGTAGCAGTCATTTAACTTTCTTTGTCTTAAAACATAGGTCGATTGACAATAAAGAATCTATGAACCATATTTTCCGTGCTAATACTCAGTTAACACAATAAAATGTTGACAGATACAGTTATCCAATATTCATATAACCAGTATCCCAGGCTATTTTATTGAAGTTCAGGACAAGACTAAGCAGGTACAGTATAACCTGGAACTTTCCTAGACTCTCCATTACCTTCTCTCACTTTGTAAACTGAAGAAAATGTGGTTGATTGTACCACCTCTGCAAAGAGCCTTCAGTAGAACTGTACTACCGAGCTATGACTTCCAAGTCTAGAAGGAACAGCAGAAACATTCAGCAGTAGGAAAGGTGCACTACTGAAGCCTTTTTCTAACAATTAGTTAAAACTCATTTACAAATAAAAAGATTAGATTTTAAAGGAATATTTTCCTATCAGCAGCAATTCCAGAAAACATTTTAAGCATGGCAGTAGAGCATGTTTAAAATGGTGTCCTCTAAGAGGATGGAAACTATCCTGAGCAAAAGCTCAGAAGAAACCCAAATCCTTTAAGAGACACCATCTCCGTTGTTCCCAAAACAGATTAATAAATGAAGGAAAAGAATACATATGAACTTACTGCTTGGTTATAATTTATAAATTATTTTATTGTTTTAAAAGAGTTTTTCCCATTGGATATAAGAGCAGTCTCAAAACTTTGCCACTTTTCACCCACTTGAAAGAAAATATCCTTTACCTTGCATTGTTGTCCAAACAGAGATATTCTCTGGGATCATCAGCACTAGCATTAGTTGTTTTAACACCCTTATCAATGAACAAACCGGCCTGAAATAAGCAAGAAAAGAAAATTCATAATATCCAAAATTTAAGATAGAGTAAAAATGAAATTTTTAAAATTTAGGCATTGCATTCTATACATATATTAGAAACTCTTAGATCTTTCCATTTGGCTTAAATCGGCATATTCTCTAATGGAAAACAAGCTAATTAATATAATAAACCAGTCAGTGCTAAAATTATACCAATTATTTGTGATTTTAAAAAAAAGGCAATGGAAAATTTTCTAAGTTCACTTCAGATTTCTTCCACATTACCAGATGCTGGAAAATCAGCCAATCCTGTGGTGAGTTCAAATTATTCTCATAAATGGAAAAGAAACCCCAAAACCCACTGTGAAAAATCCTTTGTGTTTCACTTTAAAACTAAACTACCTTTACCATAAAAGATAATTTTGATCCATGCAGTAATAAGCTTGAATAATGCAGTATGAAATAAATTACTTGAGAAAATAAGTGTGAGGAAGCATTTGTGCTCTTTTACCTGAATTACTTACAAATACCTGTGACTACTTTCACCTGTGATCCAAATCAGGATTACAACTGAGTCTTATACACAAGCAGATTCTCAGATCTGCTAGTGGAGCTCTCCTTCAACATGGAACTTTAGCACACAAATTGCTACCCTTGTTTAAAGATGATAATAGCTATACAGGTGAAAATCTTTTCAATCTTTTCTTCACAATGCACTTTTGTTTCAGCATGCTCTAATTCCAATCTGAATAAAATACCCTACAGTCCCAAAAACAATATTAACACAACTTCCATCAAACACTGCATTTCTTAGTATCCCAGACAACTGTAAGGCAAAATCAGTTTCACTTGGCAAAAAAAATCCAATAATGATTTTATGAGGTTTCAGTTGTTAAAACTATGAGAATCTCATGCAGCAAACAAACACAAGTAATTATTTAGAATTAGGTGGTTTGTAAATGTCATATTTATACATACACACAGCAGCTAGATTCCAAATGAAATACTTTAAGGATTTCAGCTGAAGTGAAACTTTCGCTGAGATGTGGAAAAGGTTTAGAAGTCATACTAACAGAACACTCCTCAACGACTGCAGGCTGAGAACTTCATAAGAAAACTGTTGCAAATAAGTGAGCTCCTGAAGCAATATTAAACCTTAATCTCTAGCCAAAATTGCGCCACCATGTGCAAACACCTGAGACTCAGAAAAATAAACTGTAGCAACTCCAGCAAGCTATTAGATGAACCACTGCTATAATAAACTTGATTCTTTGAGGGTCAGCGTTCTTCAGAGTAGGAAACAAAGCTGTAAACAGTAGGATCTGAAATGCTTCTGGAAAAAGTATTTTATTAGAAGGATTAATTTATTTTAGTTGTTTGTATCTTACTAGGCTCTGAAGCACTGAATATCCAAAATGCAACTAAAAAATATACCCATGCTGATTATACATTGGATTTTGTGCTGTGTTTGAACTCTACTGTAGAACAATCTCCTACCCAGCTTAAAATGCAAACAGACAGGTTGTAATATAGAATACTGAGAGATAAAAACTTCACCTGTTTTTTAATAACATACTACATTACCTTAAAATTAGAATGAACCCTGTTGTTATAGAAGATTCCTAGGGGTGTAAGCTCTGATTTGGTTTCGATGGCTAGACTATGAGAATCTCCTGTAGCAACCCTGTGGAACAAATACCATATTCCAGCATCCTGCAAGTAATGAGAGAATAATATTACTTATAAGTGATTCTGATACTACTATTGGTGCTGATATGTATTTTATAAAAAAGACTCCTAACAAAAATTTAATCAGTGAAAACGTGAGATTTTGCAAATAAGGCTACATTCTAGTGGACAATATCAACTAAAAAGTGTTTTGCTTCTTAGTGAACCATTCAACACCACATATTTTAGATGTTTTAATATTTCAAAGTAGAAAAGTGTTCAAATTCATGTAACTTCTGCATTTTAGTTATGTCATCCCACACACTAGATTTTCCTTTACTAGTAGATAATCCTATTCACAGTAAGATACTCAAAATCATTCCTCCTATCTTTGCTCTTTCAGTCCGTTAAAGTTGATTCATCTCTGCTCCCATCAAAATTTAAATGGCACAGCCAAAAAACCCCTCAAGAGCTTTCAGTAGACAGAAAAAAAAAGCACATCAAGAAATCTGGCCAGTTCGGGGCACTGTGCCAATGACATGCAGTAATAATTTTAGTCTGTTCATTTTCTATAATTCTTTAATATCTCAGCTCTTAAAGAAACTGGATTTATCTGCTAAATGAAACCCACAAAACTTCCCTCTCAACTACATCTGCATTTGCAAGAGGTGGCATCATGACAAGATCTGCATTGGAGACATCTACTGACATCAAAACTTTTGCCTGATCATTGGCCGTGTGCCCTTAAAAAAAAGAAGAATCACCCCACAAGCCACATTAAAGAATTAAACGGTAGCTAAAGAAACTTTGGGTGCTCCATCTCATGAAAAACAGCCATCAACCTTTTTCAAGAATCATGGATAAACCCAATTCACCCTGGCTTAAAAGATTTCATGCATTTCACTCCAAGAATATAATAATTTTCCAAGGAGTGCTGGAAATTCTACTTTACAGTAATGTTCCCATCCCAGTGTGTAATGATTATGCACTGACATTTCTGGTGATTAACCATTACAAAGCAAATATGGATGTTCCATTAATAAAAATACCAAAATCTTACCTCACATATAATTAAGTACAGCTCTGTGTTTGGCAGACTCAAATTTTACCCAAAAAACCCCCTCATGCTTGAAAATAGATTTAGATAGACTTAAAAGCTTCTTAAGCATCTGAAAGCATTCAGAAATATGAAAAAGGTTGGGTTTTTTTTCTCTTCTCTCTCATACACACCAAAACAAAAGAAACATCTACTGCCTGTAGAGCCTTTCAATAGGTTTCACTGCATAATTAAGGATCTTGGGGAGGAATGGAATTATTTGGCTGTGAATTGCTCTAGTTTATACCAGAAAAAGTTCCATAGTGCCGAGTCTGTATGAACACAGTTGAATTATTCTATTTCTGAAACAATAAGCTGTGGTCCCTTTATACTAATATGTTTACATCCATGCAAGGGATGTACATCAGAGAGGCTGAACTTTTTAAGACACAAATGTATGCTCCAGTCAGACACATCCTGCTAACAAAAGCAAGTAATATCTACTGGGATGAGCTACACAGGCAGAAAAAGACTTTACAGGTCTTAAGCACCAGAGAAGCAAATGAAGGCTGTTTAACCTAGCCTGCAAAGCCTAAACTAGGTATATTACACAAAATAGGCAAAACAGAAAGACATTGTGTTGGACAAAAAAGAACTGGTTTAATTTGGGAGGTGAGTCCAGATCCCTCCTAGTGATAGACAGTCAAAAAACCAAACAGAAGCAAACCCACTACAGTAAAAGCAACAAGAATTAGACCACACAAAAAACAGAACAAAATTTTCTGACCTTTTTATTACTCCAGATATTTAAATTCAGCTAAGTATTTTGAATCCTATTCTATTTACTAATAGCAGTTACCTGCTAAAAAATAAATAATTTACTTACATAAATGTTATCATTTATAGATAAATGTTTTCTGTGGTTAAAAACACACAGGCTCATATTCTTCCAACACCAGAGCCTTTGCAACAACAATCAACAACCTTTCCTGTTTTCCATTTCCATTGATCTCTTCAGAAAAATCCAATTAAAAACCTTACATTTCTCAGCCTCTCATACAACATAGAATAGACTCCAGCTCCCTCCTCCACAGTATGTACAGATCTTTATATCACGGGCAGCTATGAGAAGATTATTTGCACTAATATAAGGTTCAGAACAAGCAAAAGCCTATCAGCAGTCACTGGCTGAAAACAATTACCTAACCACTGACAGAAAAGAAGCATTTTAGCTGTTTCTTACACAATGAACACCTAGCAATTTTTTATTCCAGCCACTACAGGTCTTGCAGAGCTGTCACTAAACTCATGACAACCTACAGAAAATACAGACGACTTAATATGAAATGCACTGATTCTGTGAAAATAAAAGGATTTTTACACAGACACTACTACATTTCTACATTGACACTACTGTCAGGTCTATTAAATACAGAAGACCTCCTCTGTTGCAGCCACAACAAAGATTTTTGGTGTCATTTAAATGCACACCCTATACCCTGCACTTTCAATGGCAATATGCCGCCAAACATAAAAAGAGGCATATATATAAAAAGAAAATATACGTATATCTGGCAGTGTAAATTTTACAGATTTTACAAATGCCAGTGACATAAGTAGTTTGTCATGAATTACACCCAGATGCCTTACCTGTGAGCCTGCTGCTGCATTATTTATAAGATGATTGTTGGGATGAGAAATCCAGAATGTTGAAACGGCCCTGAAATATTATTTAGAAACTAGTTACTAAAGAAAATATCTATCTCCAACAGAAATATCTTCCCTTTTTAACATCATCAGAAAAAGGTAAACTGATGAAGGAACTACTTTGCATGCAAAATACAAATCACAAAACCTTCCACATCTAGAAGTCAAAAATACCTTTTTTTTTAGTTCAGTGGACAGTACTGTATTTTAATGTTGTACAGTTATCCCATGCAATGATAAACTGTTTTAAGAAGCTTTCGCAAGAAACAAGTAGCATTCAGAAAAAATAGTGGTGACAACTTCAGAATATGCATACATTTACGCAGTAGTGAAGTGCTCAACAGACTTCTAAGGTCCCAAGTATCACAAGAAACAACAATGCTCCCATAAAATATTTTTTTTTCTTTAATAGAAGTCTAAGTGTTATTTTTTATTGCTATTTTTTAAACAGCAGTACTATATGAACTACATTCATTAAATTATAGATAAAAATGTTTCCACCTGTACTTTGTCAAAAGATCATCAGCACTTTAACTGCTACAGCTGGCTGCATTTTACTTTTTCATCATGACATACTCACATGCAATCTGTGGCTGGCACTGGGACATAACTTCCATATACCTTATCCCTAATCCCAATACACATACTGCTGTTTCTGTCTGTAGGTAGAAGAGTGCCTGGTTTTGTGACTAGCCCAAGGTTGTGGAACAAAGTATTCCTCTGCTCAATGCCATCTTCTATGAAGAAACAGTGACCTAGTGTGTCATAGCCAATGGTGTCCTTTATCTGTAGAAATACAAGTTCATTATGTCAGTAGTAACAGCATTTACTGAGATTTATTTGACAAATACCATCTAATTTTACTATCTTGGCACAGCTGCAGAGTAAAGCGTCTGTAGCAGCAGCTCAGATGATTCAAGCACATAGTTTTATTCACCCCTTACAAACACAGTGCTGTCTGGAGAGTTTAGCTGCCTTGCAGCTGTTTTACAGTTGGCTGCTGTAAGAATCTCAAAAAACCAGAACGATGAGAATTGAATTACTATTTGTAGTAGAATTGAATAGAATTACTATTTGTAGTAAATTATTTATCCACTGAAATAAGAAAATCATTGCTGAGCATTGGATTTGCATAAGAGATGGGATTATTTTGGCATCTAAATGCTCTTTATAATATTTATTCCAACCTAATAGGTTTTACTCTCTGTGCACCTACCAGCAAGCCATTAGTTGCATGAACAGTCACACATCTGGAAAAACAGTGATGAATGGAAAGACCTTCCAGATAAGTTTTAAAAGTATATCCTCCTTTTTCATCCACATCCCCACAAAGGTGAAAGTGAACAGGATAACTTCCAATCTGCTGCTGGCCCATTTGATTCAATTCCACATAGGAAAGGTGAACAGATGTAAAATTCTTCAAAATCTAAAAAAATTAAGTCCAGAGGGAAAAACCAATTTGCTTTTTAATCAATGGAAATTTTAAGTCAATACATCATCTACCCCAGATGTACAGAAGATAGATTTATTTTGCTGGCCTGTAGCAACTTCATACAAGTTATAACAAGCATTACTGTCTTGCTCTACAAGAAGCCTTATAAAACTGTATCCTTCACATATGATTTCAAAATTTAAATCTCTATGTGGCTACAACAGAGGAACTTTCACCAGAAATATTGCCAAATTACTGTTTGGTCTTTACCGGGTGTCATATTAAATATTCTTCCATGTACTGTCCAACCAAACAGAAGTCACCCTTATCTGGGTGTGTCAGTAAATAAGGCGCCCCAGCACTGTCCATCTGGGACAGGCTTAGCTGAATAAAACCCACAGAATTATGCAGATTCAAAGGAACCTGTTGAGATACCTAGCCCAGTTGAAAGCTTGGTGCTGGGTCAGCTTCATAAGACAGTGCTCAGAGAATACCTCCAGTCACAGAGATGCTCATGATACCAATTGGTTCCACCCTTTCATTTTCCCAGTATGTGAGCATTATTTGCCTTCTTTAAGCCTGGTTCCATTGCCTCTTGTCCTCTTGCTGTGCACCTCCAAGAACTGCTGTAACCACACTGAACCCTCTCCAGTACCTGAAGACAGCACGAAGATCTCTCCTCTCAACTGCCCATCACTCATCATCACACACTGCCACACCACCTTTCCAGGACTCAGACCAGTGCATCTACGTTTTCATTGCAATGAGAACTCAAAACTGGACACTGCACTCCCGAGAAATGTCTTTACTAAGGAATATATGAAATAATCCTCACAATCATACAACTTCACAGTAGTGTTACTATGTACAAAGTAAAGTCATAATGTGGTTGTATCAGTAATGCAGGAAAGTATTTTCTTCCACCTAACCTGCTATGAAAGCATAAACCAAATGCAACAGCTAAATTGCAAGGAGCTAACCTGAGTTAAAACCAAACAAAAAAACCCAGAAACCAAAAAAAACAAACCCTACTTTCTTTCTTGTAACTTCATTTCATTAATTTAGCTGTACTGAGTATTTATCAAAAATATCCATTTTCATAGGGAAATCAGTACTGTTTTTTCCTCCTTCTCTAATTGAACCCTTAGAGTCTGCTTACCTAACATACAGAGGGATGGTCAAAACCTGGCCTTTTAGGAATCCTTAATCTCTAGTTCTTTACTACTGAGAAGCACCAAAACTGCAAACCACTGCCTCTCCTCATTGCTACTAAGCCCCCTTTAAGCTACCGACCTAGTGACCAGTAGGAAATTCAGGGTGTTCAAAAGCTATTACATTTCTTAACATCTAGGATCCCTCTGCTTGAGCAGATAAGATTAGCATAAACCAAAAATACTCTCAGTGCTGAAGTCTAGGTTTGGCAGCAGACACTCGCTACTCAGTCTCCTGGGAACAACTTAACTTTGATGAGTCAAAATGTTTGTTCTCTTTTCTACCTTCCAGACAACTGAATGTCTGCTTATTTACACTTCGGTCACACTTAGCAAAATTCACAGCTTGTCATTATCTTCTTTCATTACATTATCTTGAACCCTTGACATCTGGAGTCCACCTAACTTCTTCCACAAAACAAAAGCAGCCACATAGTAAGAATGGGGCTTATTTTCTTCCCACTATTATGACCACCACTATGAAATTAAAATCTGTATCCAAATACATTAGAAAGAGATTTAAACTGTGTTGACCACATAATGAACACAAATATATTTGCAATTAAAATTTGAGGCCTCAAACTTCTCTGGTATCACTGAAGCACTGCTGCTCAAATCTTTAATCTAAAAATGTAATTGAACACCAGTTTAAATACTAGTTTCTAGAACACTCCATTCTCCTAGGTTTGTTTATTCATAATACAAGAAATTTGAAGCAGTTTCCTTTATAGAGTCTTAGTACTTTCAGACTTCTAAGAAACTAAATATAAAACCCCATAGTACAAGTGAGTTTCTTCCCCCCCTATGCCTCTACAGTGCTCAGGTTCAGATGGGAAATCTGAATTAGGATTCAATGCTCATCACCTGGGGAGGTACAAGGGCAGTGAAACGAAGGAAGAGAAATGCCAGGGAGGTCAAGTTTTATTCTGTAATGTTATAGGATGCACATGCATGGATGTCACTTGTTCAATCCCAATGTTACAGTACCTGCTGGATGTTTCTATAACAGTTTGAGCATTATATCCCTTCCTTTAATTTTGCAGATTCAGTCTTGAGGAGTTAAATCTAATCTGGGTAAAGATGAGAATGAAGTAATTTCCATAAAAAGCAACTGAATGAACCAATGTTCTTTAAGTTTTTTAATCTGTCGAAGTTAAACATTAATCTTTTTGTCCTTAATATGCCTTTATATGACAGAAAGTTAATTTAAAATGTCTTTCAAACCTTGATATGTCCACCAAATGTATCGTAACTGAAGAACTGACACTCCTTTTCACGATAGCAGGTATTTTCTGTCTCCCCCTTTATTAGGATGTTTCTTGTAAGAACTCCAACTTCTGCTCTCATGTCCACTCCATCAATTACTTCTCCAACATGAGGAAACTGAGGATTTTCTGTTCAACAACAAATTCCGAAGCAGGAGGGAAAAAAAAAAAAAGAAAAAAGGCACCACTGATTAAAACCAGAATCAACTTACACAAATAAGAAAGATAACCACAGCAACAAAACCTATGCATTTCTCTTCCTTAACATGCTGGTCTCTCTTAGCTTTTCTTATAGTAGATGTATTTTTCATTTTAATAAGAAATCAATCCTCAAAAAATATCAACATTTTATTTGCAAGTGCATCTTATAGTTTCAGTCCAATCGTTTGTAAACAGAATGGGAAAAAACAAAGAAGAATTTATTAATGCAATGTATCAAACTTTTAGTGAAACACAGATGCAGACCTGCTTTAAAAGAAAAAAATATGCTGGCTGCTTAATCTGTTTCAAAGACAAATTAGGAACCAGAAAGTGAAGCCAAAACACTGTTTGAAAATGCTGTATTGATCTCCTCCTAAAAGAAAAAAGGACTTGCTTTCCTAACTAAATTTCCTCTTTATGTATCTTCAGAACAGCTACCTAAGAAAAAGGAAATGATGAAAAGAAGACCAGTCTGGTTTTACACCTGTCTTCAAAAACCCAATCAATTTCTCATTGAAAGTAAGAAAATTATCTGGTTCTGTAAACCTTAAAAAATGCATTTATGCATTTATTGATATCCTGAATACAGATTATCACTATCCCTCCTTAAAAAAAAAACTACCACAACATGAAGCAGAACTAAGAGTTACACCAACACTATATCTGCTTCTGAGGATTTAAAAAGACAAGAGACATCTGTAAATGGGACTGCACTTCTCCCCCTAACGGCTTGCCTATTGTTTTCCCCTATATTTGACTAGAAACTCAAGAAATCAAGCACAGAAAGAGCAACCAGGGCTCCTACAACTTTTTGGTTTTCCTACTACATAAAGATAAAACCAGCAAAAAACCTAGTAAAACAATGCAAGAAATAATTTCAAAGGATTATGTGTTCATCAGCATGTCAAGTTTACCATTACAGAGAAAATCCATTCTTTGTGGAACAAATATGTAGGGTGGCATGTGGATTTTTTAAACTGTATTCATTACTATGACAAAGAAAACTACATTGAGGGTGGCAAAGAACTCCAAATGGGAAAGGTGGCTCTAAGTTCAACTCCTTTAATATCTTTTTAGTTAGGATTTACTTTCAAAAAAAAAAAAGCCAAGATTCTGTGTTTTACACTACATCTTGTGAAAATGAGATTTTTTTAACCTTTAAAAGCAGCTGCTTTTTCCCAGCACATGATTCCAAGATGAAACAGAGTCTACACACACACTACTCAGTGGTGACAAGAAACTTAAACTTCATACTGCAACCTTTCAGCTAAGTTTGCTCTTTAAAACACTGTGCCCAATAAAACACACCACATGACACTTAAGAACAAAGCCCAGGAAACAGTATGTTCAATAGCACTAAGTTAGCTCTGCAGCTTGACTCAAACTGGTATTCTCTGATGGCGCGATCACGTAAACGTGGATATGCTTTCCTCACACTTGAGATTTCTCAGTGTAGTACAACATGCATGACGCATGCTAACAAATGTGAGAGAAGCAAATTTCACTGTCAGCAGGACAGCCAGACTGGCAGTCCCTTAAGGCAGAGGTGTACAGGGAAATCTGAGGGTGCTGACTGAGAACTTCCCAGTATGATGAAGAGCACTCTGAAGAAGACGAAGTTGCACTGTGCAGAAATTAATGGGACAAAACCAGACTGAGAAGAGCACCCATGAGCTGCTGCAAACTAACACTGCAGAACAGTACTTGTTAGTTTGTGCTAAGGACTGATGCTGAAGCCCATCAGGAACAAGAAGGGAAGCTCCAGACCAGAAGCTGGAGGACACCAAGGGAGAGGGTGGTACCATGGAGCAGGTGTGGAGCAGCAGAAGGAAAACAGAGACGCCAGCATAGCTGGCAAGCCAGTCCCATGGGAGGCTCTTGTGATGTCAAGCAGAATGACTCAGATAATAAAAAGGAAATGGTCAACAACACGCATGACCATTTACTTGTGCATCACACCCAAAGGAAAAACAGATTGCACCTACTCAGGGATATCCTGTGAGAGCAGAATCTTGGAAGGGCCACCACTTATTTTATAACCATTTTGTTGGTGAGGTGGTAAAAAGGAGACTGAGGGAAAGGGGAAAAAAAAGGTACGGGTTCAAAGATTGCAATTTTCTTTTTTCCTTCCTGTTTTCATTTCTACTTTTTTAGTAACAACAGAAAAAGATTATATTGATACCAGTTCAAAGGATGAGAGTGCCACTAAAGGCAAGAGAAACAAGAAATGACCACAACACCTATTCAAGCATATGAAAAGACAGAAAGGAGCCAAGGAAGAAAAACAAGCCTAACCCTACTGGAAAAAAAAAATAAGGTATTCAATGAGGCAAGAAATGTGAAAGAAAAGTTAGCATGGTGAGCTGTGAGACAGACCGGACATACAGAGTCATTTTATAACAAGGAGAATTAGACATCTGTGTATGTGGTAACAAAGACATACAGCAATTCGAGAAAAGGCTGCTTTTTACTGCTGACACTGCAAGGGCTTGTCCAGCAGCAAACACATACTCCACACAGATCTTCAGGTGGTGACTGCTCTCATACCTTTGACTTTAACCTGATGCTTGGTACACTCTGTGCAGGGAAGGAGGGTGAATTCCTCTGTCTGATACATCGAATAGTCTGTGCTCGCAACCACAATCCGGTCTCCAGGCTCCCAACTACTAACATCTTCCAGAAGGTTCAGTATTACTCCACCCACCGCTTCCACCTGGAAGCCTGATATTGGGACACCTAATTAAAAATAAAAGAAAAGGAAACAAAGATTATACTCACCTTTATATTAAACAATTCCCAAAAAGATACTAACAAAAAATACAAGAGATTTTGCAGGCCCCAAAGCCCTCTAAAGTACAGCTCTGCCCTCATACATGCCAGTGTGAGATGTCTTTATGGCCTGCTTACTTAGATGTCTTTACAGCCTGCTTACTTATTGGATCTCAAACAAAACAAAGGGAAAACACAGAAACTAATGGTGACTGGAATAAATTATGATTTTTTTTTTCCTTCAAAAAACCCTAGTATCATATGGCAACAATTTGTAGGTCCAGCCACCTCTGCTTGTTTCAAGTGACATTTTTTTGCCATTTTAAACTGTACAGAAGTAATCAAGGACATGGAAAACAAAGTAGAGGACTTTCTTTTTTAAGCACAACTAATAGAACAGTTTGGCAGACTAAGTAGCACACACATAGAATTTCACTGGGTCATGATGAATTTGCCTAAGTTCACCCACTTTTGCTAACTCTTGAATCTAACTCTACAGCACCAGTAAGTAAAAGACATATTTTGGTAGATTTTTTTTTTAAATGTAAGTCTTTACATTTTCATGGGGCTATCAGGAACAGTAAAGGAGTAGTACCAAATAGCTCAACTGCCTAACAAATAAAATTTATAACTACCATAAAAAATTTTTGAGGAAAACACAATAGCATTTAGTAATTCTAAAACCAGAAAGTGATTATTACCCATAAAAACTCAGATCTAAGATATCTTAAATTCAAAAAAAAAAAAAGAAAAGGATAAAAGCAAGCAAGTGGTAGGTCTTCTAGCTTTTTATACCACAGATTCAACTTCGTACCTGAACAGCTGCCTAAAGTTCAGGACTCTAAGAGCAACCAAAAATTGTAACAAGAATAAAAACTTCCTTTTGGCTTCTAAAGTTTGGGTTGTGTTTTTTTGTTTTGGTTTTGGGTTTTTTTTTTGTACCATAATCAACATCTCAGAAGCTTAAAATCTACATGATCTGCCAGATTATGAAAATAAATTTTAAAAGTGTCAAAACTTATGAGACTCCTATCTTAATCTAAATACACTAGAATTTAAGACTCAATATTATGCTGCTCACATATTGTATACAAACAGAGTGAGAAATCGGTAGTACTGAAGAACTGTGTCCTCTTATTTCATCCATAGCAAGAAAAAACAACTTATGGGAGCATTCAAAAATTTAAATTACAACCAGAAGTTTTAGTGAAAAAACAGCATATGAAGTATTTTTTCTTTTTCCCTCAAATGTAGAATTTCACAAAACGCTTTCCTACCATCATTCCATTCGCTGTAAGCTCTCACAACAAACTTCTGACCATCCACTGTGAAAAACTCTTTCTGAGCAAGAGCTTTCCCACCAGTGCTGTGATTTTCATAGTTTCTCACTGATTCATTACAGGAAGAATTTCCACCACCTATGACACCAACTAAAGCCCAGGCTTGCCTGTGAAAAATCAAAAGTAAATGTTTAAATATAATGGCCCTTTAAAAATTCTTTACAAAATCAGGAAAGGCAAGGAGTATAGAAGTCATAAAAAACCCTTTTGCTTGCTCTTCCAAATTAATTTTAAAATGCAACTTCAAAATGTAGAAGGAAATGGGCAGATGTAACAGCAGAGAAAAAAATGTTTAAAATAACTGGGAGTCCTACACACAAATTGGCAGACAAGAGCTCTTACTGGAGAGGGCTTTCATATACATTTCTAGTAAAACATTCAACAAGATACACATTTTTCCAAAAGCAAATTGCTAGAGATGTGTGACAAAAGTCACACAGGATCCTACTCTCAAACAACTTTAGCAGGGCCCAGGAGGAGCAGGAATCTGTGCCAATGCTCCTGCCATTTGCCAGCAACACCCCAAAGGAGCAGTCAGGACTCCAGGGGATCACAGGTTCCTCAGGCCAGGAGGGATGGACACAGCCAGCATCACCACAGCCACTGGTGTTCACCCCCAGGCCAGACAGGCAACAGCTTTTGAATCTTTCAGGGTGCTCAGACCCAGAAAAGGAAATGCATGCTGTTACACAACCTTCATACAATATACCACTCATGTGTGAGTGTTTGGAAATTGAAAGCAAACCACGCACCACAGATAGCTGCCACCAAGTTCAAAAAAACAAGTTTATTTTTCTGTCCTTTACTGCTCTGTAATGCCATAACCATGTGTGCAAAGGAAGCAGAAGAGATCATCTATAAAAAAGCCAGACAATTTTGCATCATTAAAGTTGAATCATTCACCCCAAGTGAAAACAGTGTCAGCTAGCTGGACTGCAGTCTGTTGCTAATTAATTCAAAGGCAGATATTAAACCCATCTTCAATCCAGTTGCCTTTATTTTAACCCTTCTTGATGTTTTTGTTGATTGGGATCAAAAAGCCAAACAAGACTTTAGCATTAACATGTTCACAGAAATACATATACATACATGTTTACAGAAGTACATACTGGGCCAGCTTTTTAGTAGCAGCAGCAAACAAGCTGAACATTTCACATACCAACATTTAAAATAAAGTTTTTTTGATGCATGCGTTGCATTCCACATGCTGCAGGAAGAAGTAGAAGGGGACAGGGCTGTAATGGAGTATTCACCCCCATGCTGATATCTTTTTCACTACCATTAGAGGTTTAAGAAAATGACCTGCTTTTCCTGAGCAACCCATCAAGGACAGCTTCTTGCCTATCTTCCACTGCAGAGCAAAACAGTTTTATGTGCTTACAGAGCTTTTACCAACTAAGGAAAGCCGACAAGGATCAGTTCAGC
The DNA here is from genome assembly GCF_000277835.1 of Geospiza fortis. Taxonomy (NCBI): domain Eukaryota; kingdom Metazoa; phylum Chordata; class Aves; order Passeriformes; family Thraupidae; genus Geospiza; species Geospiza fortis. Next base: position 4,610,242 of record NW_005054352.1, on the reverse strand, counting down.
AGAGAGGCAAAAAAGGCTGCTTTTTCCCAGTTACAAGATGCAGTTCCTCACTTGAGACAAACTGTGTGGAGGTCATGGGCAGAGACAAATCCCAGAAACATACACCTCTCAGGACACGCTGGGCTGGCTGCACCACAGCCTGAGCAATGTCAAGCCACACAGGCTTTGCTGCTTTCAGGAACTGGTACTCTACTACAGAACATCCAGGTCCTGGCACTTTTGGCCAAACTGCTTCAGAGGCAAGAGCGTTCCATTCCACACCCCTCTGCTTACACAGCCAGTGACACAAATGTAATCCTGACAGGAACTGAGGTCAGAACATGCCATCCTGACTGACACGCCTCTGCCAAAGCACAGGGAGGAAACTAACTGGAATCCAGATGTCAGGGGATAGCAATGGATAAGAATAGAACGGAAAAACCAAATGACCAATTTCCTGGAAAACACTGGACAATACAAAGAGGTTATACAACACCATCTCAATAGAACAACAACAGACTGGGTATACTTTTCACTTGTATTGTCAACCCAGAATCACAGATTCATTAGGCTAGAAAATTAGGCTGGAAAATACCTCTAAGATCACCAAGTCTAGCCTTTGACTGATGGCCACCTTGTCAACTAGACCATGGTACTAAGTACCACATCCAGTCATTTCTTGAACACCTCCAGGGATGATGACTCCACCATCTCCCTGGACAGTCTGTTCCAATGCTTAATAACCCTTCCCCTTAAGGAATTCCTCCTATTTAAACTGTAAAACTCTCCTGATGTAGCGTAAGGTTACATCCTCTTGTTCTGTCACTGGTTGCCTAGAAGAAGATGCTGACCCCCACCAGGCTTGTAGAGAGCAATAAGGTCCCTCTGAACCTCCTTTAGTTCAGGCTAAACATTCTCAGCTCCCTCAGCAGCCCTTCATATGACTTACTACACTCTAGACTCTTCCCCAGCTCCACTGCCCCTCTCTGGACACACTCCAGCACATCAGTCTTTATTCTAGTAAAGGGGCCCAGAACTGGACGCAGGACTCAAGGGGTGGCTTCACCAGTGCCCAGTACAGCATTGCCATGGTCCTGCTGGCCACACTATTGCTGATACTAGCCAGCACATTCCTGGCCATGAGGGCACATTGCTTTGTGCTGCCCAGAGCAGAGTGGACAACCCTCTGTGGCACAAAGCCAAATTCAGAACATGCACTGCAAAAAGCCATTTGCAACAACAAAATGAAGAGCAATGAGAAGCAGTGTAAGTTTCTTGCTTTAATAACTCCTGTTATTATACTTTTTCTACTGTCTCACCATCCAAATCCTGGCCAATTGAAAGGAACAGTCAAAAGACATAGAAACACCTTGTAACTGCATTTCACTCATAAAATAATTTGACAGGTCAGCTCCTGTGAGAACTCTATAGAGAGGTAACATACTTTTATTTCAACAGTGCAGGAGTATGAATAAAATGTTGATACCTGGGATTAGTATCCCTTAGAAATAACATTTTGGGTTGGAAGGAACCTTAGAGATCCTTTAGTTGCACTCATTGCTTTTCCAATGTCATACAATTAAAAGCTTCACCTAGCAACTGTTACCTATCTATGTCTTAGTTTAATTTCTATAAAGAACAGTGAAAGCAAGTAATTTTGAGTAAGTAAAAAGGTATGTCACACAGACACCAGTCTCTGCATTGTACTGCTAACTGAATACTATTACTGCAACTCTATGTACAACACCAAGAGCTCTCTGAAAACTTCATGAACTGTCAAAGTTTAACAAATCCCCCACAGCAGAATCTGTATGTCATCTTTAATTAACACAAAGGGGAAAATAAATTACTTACCTGTAACTTAATCCTCTGACAAACCTACTTCCCAGAAGATTTTGAATAGTCACTCTGGTTTCCTCCAAAAGATTTTTAGCAGCTGAATCTCCTACAGCAATAGCAATAATGCGACCAGGATGCCCATTTTTCAGTAAGTTCTGGAGCTTTAAGCTTTCCTCTGCAAATTCATGAGTATCAAACTTCAGCACTTCCAAAACCTCCGCTGTATCCTGATCGATCACTCTAACATTTAGTCCTCGGGAAAAATTCTTTTTAAATGTATAATGACCATAGGCCAGCCCTGAGAAATATATAGTCTTTGACAGAAGAGTCCATGATACCTTCTGGTGCCCGTGCAACTCCAGCGTTCCTTCAGGGCCCACTCCAATAAATTTTTTGCCAAATTCTGGCACATCAGCACCTTCGTTTGACTTCCCATACAAAATAATAGTTGCTTTGGATTTATAGCGGCATTTCTCTGCTCCAACATGAAGCATTCCACCATCCTTTATCAGGATAAATCGAGTTCTCAAGGTAATATTTTTAGAACCTTCTTTATCATCACCAAAAACAAGTAAACCTAAAGGAAAAAAAAATTTCTATACATCAAAGCAAAATTCAGAGAGACTCAACCACGTTTTGCAGAAAGAACAGCAGAAAAATTACAGATTTATTTTCACACCCATGAATTAAGCTGTTATGCTCTTACATATATTTAAGAATATGTGAGAAAGTAACTGCTACCAATTCTGATTCATCTTTCTAAGCATTTGCTGGTTTATTCCTATTCTTTTCTGTCTGTTTGGTAGGAATACTAATATACAACAGTTTCCATTGGAGGACAAACAGATTGAGTATCGCACAGGCTACTAAACAACCTTGTTTTCCTATATGGCACAGAAAACTACATCAATGCTGTCCTGAAAAGATACTAGAGTATCATCACAGAGAACTCATCCTTTGAATTATATACCTGACCTGGCAGCAGGCCGAAAAATAAAAAAAGCTTGGGAACTGGTCAATAAGCTGCAAGATAAAAGTTTCAACATATTTTTGTGCAATCACAGGAGTAAAAAATACACAGGACACTGAAGCAAGGTGTTCATCTTGCTATTTCATACCTCCATCCTGTATAACTATAGAGTGTACTGTAGCATCTGAGCTCAGACGAAACAAATCCCCTTTTTTGATAATAACTCGTTTTTCAGGATCTTTTCCAGGGCTCCAGTTTTTAAGGCGAGGATTCTGATCAGGACAATTCTCTGCAATACAATGTGAAAACATTTTAAAAACAAATATCATCACATCAATCAAGGCAGCATTAGGATGAACAGAAATAAGAAAGGGTCAGTCACCCACAAAGGACTCCCACATCCTTCTGTGGTTTTGACACTGCAGTCATGGCATTTGAATAGCCAAAAAGACATCTGAAAAACAGCCGAAGCTCAGGGGTAAGAGAGCATTCTCTACTGAATTAAACTACTATTGACCACAATTGACCATAGATACTTTGGAACCCCATCTGATTTTTCTCTTATTTGCTAGGTCACCTGTAGTAGATAAGAAGAGATGCAAAATGCAGTCAGACAGAGAGCAATCACTGAGCACAGAAAGCCTTAGGCCAGCTAACTAGGCTAACATGGTTATAGAGCATCTAAATATCCCATCTCCTCGAGGTCTCAACCCTGTCAGAAAGGCTGATCCCTTCCTACTTTTAAGCATTCACATCATTCTCTCAGTGGAAGTTTGCAGGAGGGACAAGACTCCCTGAAGATATTTAGTATAAAACCTAACTAGCTAGAGCAGTTTCCCGGGACATGAGACATTTGGATCTAACTTAAACATTTGTACCCCTTAGGAAGTCAGCTTAAATATCAGGCTACAAACAAGAGCAAAGACACACGCAGTCCTTGCTGAAAGCCATGGCACTACACAGGCTATAAACTGAGCTACAAGGCCAGGGAAGAAGAGACAACAGCAAGAAGAGACAGGCTTGTATGATTTCAGACAAAGTTACAGCGATGTAGCATTTATACCACGCACCTCTTTAACAAATTAAGCATCTGAGTAATGTGGAAGCATAGACACACTATAAAAACTGAAAGTAGATTCCTTGGATTATCTTATCAAAATTAAAAATTAATATTAAAAAATTCAAAGATATTTTTCCTGTGCAAAAGACAATCAAAAAGTTGCCAAAATAAACATGTTAGCAGGCCAACTGAGGTTAACAGCCAAAATAGCCTTTTCACATCCTGTCTTCTGAAGAAATACACCCACACTTCTGAAGTGCTACTTCGGGGGCAAAAAGCTATCAGAAATAGTCCATTCTTGCAATAACTAAAGAAACCAAAACCTATCCACAAGTTTAATACAAGCCAGCCTTAGTTTTGCTAACAGAAATGTTTTTCCTTTGGTATTAACTGTCCGCATTTCAAATCCCTCCCAACTCAGGAAAGCCACATAAACCAAGATTTGACTACCAGTGGGGAAAAATCAGCAAACTGCAGAAAGGGCAGAAGGCAGACAAGTAGTATTATGAAAATAAAGACAAAATAAAATCTTTTGGGAGGATACTATGAAGACAGCTTTTAGAAAATGTAATTCAACATGAAGGAAAACTGAAAAGCCAGGAGAGTTGCAATCAGCAAGACTGCTGAGCATTCACCAGATAAAGGCAAGTCTACTGCCTGACTCATGCAGAGTCCCTAATCCCTTTTCCCCAGACACCACACACACAAGCACTGTGAAGAAACACTTATTTCCTGGCCGGTAGCAAAGGGCAGTGTGAGGAAACCATGAGTCAGCAACCTGATGACTTCTGCTTAGTGTGATTCACATAAGAAAAGATCTAGTGAACATAAATCAGAAAGAAGATTTAAAAAACAGTGACTAAAAAAAATATTTTAAAATATATTGTACATTACAATCCAGCAAGAAAGCTATCAGAATCAGAACCAGGCACTCTTGTAAAGTAAACAAGCTTTCTGGGGCACATTGGGTCAACTTTTTGGCAAGCAGATCAGATGTTTAGCAAACTTATTTTGAAATTCCCCCTCAGCAGTTGTGGTGGGCCACATGGAAACATCAAATATTTAGAACTTCACCATATGTTATCTCCAAAATTATGAAGTAGATTTTATAGATAACAGTTACTGCCTTTAAAGTTAAATAAAAACAGAAGTACAGACCAGAAACTGTTAGGTAGTGATGACCTTGCCAAATTTAGGCACTCATGTTGAAGATTTTTCAAGTCAAGCCTCTGCTTCAAAACATTTCTGTAAAAATGGGACAGCATTCCTTCAGGTTAAGTAGCTTCTATTGGAGCTGAGGGGCAAAGTAAAATTTCTGCAAGTAGTGGAGGAAAAGTATACCATCCCACCCACAAGAAAGCATCTTGACAAAAAAAAAAAGGTCCAATGCTAGAACCTTTCATGGAGAGAAATTTGACAGGAGAAAAAGACAAGCAGGGAACAGTTCTCAAGATACAACTAAACAGTTACTTTCTACTTGTTTAGACACCATGTCTAGAACTCTTAAGGCCTCTGGGAAAAACTCATCAGTGTTATATTACGCTCAGCAGAAGTTTATAAGACTTTGGCAGCTAAATTTTCTGAGGATCCTGTTTACTCTAGGCAAGGTCCGGCTGAGAGCTGGAAGAGCGAAGAACTTTTCCCTGTCTCCCCAGCTTAACCTTGCATCAGAGGCCTGGGGAATGGGGAAGGAAATTGCATTTCCATTGATCTCCAGCGTTCAGGGCTCCTTAGATGAGTCAGGAACACAGAAGCATGGAGGAAACAGAAATCAGCTGATAAGCAAGAACAGAAATGCTGACAAGCAGCATCTTCCCTTTGGGGAAAATATGGTGGAGGTTTAGAATTTACATGCATTTACTACCAAGTGCCACGTTCATTCCACTGCCTTTTAAACAACCATTAAAAGTTCTGACAAGTAGTCCTGAAGAAAAGCACACCTAAGCAGAACTGGTGTTGATCACTGCAACACCACACGTGCTTGGGTCAGAGCTATTATGTTTATGCACATTAACATTTCAACCTGCTGGGGAACTTTTGGGGAGTTTCTGCGACATCCATACTGCAAGATTTAAACATCACCAGGCTTTCCTTAGCCCCTGTAGGAGTTTCTCTCGTGTCAGGGTTTCACAGAATCACAGAATAAATAGGGCTGGAAGGGACCACAGTGGGTCATCTGGTCCAGCCGCCCCGCTTAAGCAGGGTCATCCCAGAGCACATTGCACGGAATTGTGTCCAGACAGTTGTGGAGTATCTCCAGTGATACTCCAGAGCCTCTCTGGGCAATCTGCTCCAGCAAATGGTCACCCACACAGTAAAAGTCTTCCTCATATTAAGGTGGAGCTTCTTATTAACTCCTGTCTTACTGCACAACAGCACCGAGAACAGCCTGGCCGCGCTCCAAAGTACTCCAGAGTGTTAACTGGTAAGTCACCCTCCAGTCTCCTCTGGAATCTGTCTGCAACAAAAGTACTTAATGCATATGTACCCATTACCAGCAGTATGTATCGTAACAGAGGAGTGATCCTCCACTTACTAGCCCCTAAGGTTTTGTTATTTTTCTTCATAATTTATTAGGAAAGCTCAGCAACTTCACCCAAGTAGGTATCTCAGCAAGCCACCACAAAGAGCATTTCAGCTGGATATGTGCATTTATTTTGTACTGTCATCTGAAACCTTCATTTGGTTATCTGATTTGTTCAGCCTGTGTTGCACTGACTTTGGAAACAGCATCTTCTTGATTACTATCTCAAAAGCCACTGAGAAGTCTGTTATTACAGTAGCCAACAGTTTCAATTCAAAATCTTGTTTAGCTTCTAGAAAGCTTCTGACTACTGCCTTAAAAACAGCTAAAAATTCCAAACAAAGTCACCAAAACAACCCACACTCCAAACTGTACTACCAATATTTAGCAACTACACCTCATACCATCTTCTAGGAGTAATTGACTACAGGGACGTACACTTTGTGATCACATGACCTGTTGGTGCCTTAAAACCACTGACACATTTCAGAGATTCTCCAAATTCCAAAAGAGTTGCCCAGTTTTCTAAGATGAGCTGAAAACAAAAAATCAGGGCTCATATATGAAAAAAGCTCCCTGCCCAATTTGCATATAAACAAAACAAACACATACTATTAGCATAGGTTCTCAAAGACTTTTAAATTAGTTGACTTTAACATTTTTTTACTATCTTCCTTAGTTACTGCTGAAAGAGACAGGATTTGGTTTTGTCTACAATTCATGAACAGATGAGACAGCTTCTGCAGATAGAAATAACTATGCTTACAAAACATTCATGACTCTTTCTCCCCTCACCACTAATCTTTATTTACTGCAGTGCCTTTCTGTTTCATGTAAGTAAATTAAACCATATGTAATAAAAACAACACTGATAACAAAAAAGGAGCTGATCTTTGCCCCCAATCTCTGCCTCCTCAGATCTTAAAATCACAGTGAGTGTCCTATTATCTTTCAACAATAATCCTGATGCTAAATTATTGAGTTATGTTCACAGGTAGCATAACTTTTAGGATGATTTTCTTAATGAACTTACCATCTGGAGCATACTTTGAAGCTATTCCCAAAAAAATCCCCAGTGCAACAAAAAGTGAAAGGCTAGAAACGGCAGAGCAAATAAGAGTATTTTTGTGTCTGTTGGCTTCTGCTTCTCGGCGGTGCTGCTCCACTGGCAAGGACGGGAGTCTTGTCTGGGCTTCCTGTCTCGCCGAGGTAAATTCTGCTGCAGCATGGCTCTGCAAAGGCGGTGGGGGACGGAGAGGGGCAATTCTCCCCGGGACGTACCCCGAAGACCTGTGACTGCTCCCGTTCTGAGGACGGAGGAATGCAGGGGAGCTCCCCCTGGTATCAGCGCCTTGCATGTTATAAAGTCACTGGAACACACACACAGAGGGAAAAAACAGAGAGACAGGCTTTCAGAATACAGATCAAAATGCATGAAAAAAAAAAAGAAACAACAGCAAAAGGCAATTTTAAGCCACTTGTGTCAAGAAGAGCCACTGAAGCTGTGAATATTTACAAAGTATCTGTTACTCAGTCGCTACTGGTCACTTGCCATGGTATAAGTGCATGGAACAACATATGTGTCTTCAACACAAACTCAAAAGCATGTGGCGTGGGAACCCAGTACAACACAGACCATTTCTTCATAGATCCAGTGGGTATTTTTCACTGAGTATTTTCACAGTTAACTTGTATTATGAGATTAAGAAATCAGATGAACAATGAGAAAGCTAGCAACCCCTGCTTCCCCACAGTTATGCAAAGAATGTCTAAATGTATTTTTTCTGTACACAGAGGCTGAGCAAACTCCTCACTTTCCATTACAGAAAAGAAGCTTAAAAAGATAAGCCTTCTACACTGGAAGCCCTAAAAGCTGTTTAAATTAAAATATCAAATACTTTTTTATTTCTAGTCATGCTGATGCAACTTAGTCAACACTTTTAATAAGCTGAGGTGCATAGAGCCAGAAAATTCTTGATTTACTCACAGCAAGATTCAGTTGCTAATAAAGGTACATCAGGAATGGTTCTCTAAGTCACCTACATCTTATTCAGGAAACCTTGTGATTTTTTCTGCTGAGATACCTGGGTTTGGACACAAAGCCTGGAAGCAACATGCCTGCTCCAGATCTCTGTACCTATTGCCCAGAAGTGAGGGCTGCTTTTATTTCAGTTACTAGTACTATCCATCTTTATTCTGATGCATACCAAGAAGAAAGCACACCATCGCCATCCCTGCCTGGCCCATCCTCAGCAGCAGCTCTAACTCACCACTCTAGTTTAAGAGACAAACCTGCATTTGATTGTTTTCTCTGGTTTTCCAGTCAACAGTGTTGCACAGAGTATTCACAAAGCTGGCATAATTTTTTTTAATCGTCATTATGATTAACACTTCTTATAGATGAAATTTTTTGAGAAGGATGCTCAAGTTTCAGTTAACTGAAACCTAACTTTTGAAACCTAACTGAAACTAAATCCTGAAGGGGATTTAGGCATAGGTCATGTGCATTAAACAGCAAAGTGTAGGAAAAGTAAAAACTACTAATTATGGAAGAGTATAAAGATCCTCTTTCTGTTCCATTAACAAAGGGAAGTCTGAGCCATACTCTGAAGTGTCAGGCACGCTGATGAAGTAGAAATGTGACAACTGTAATCTTATTCTGAGACGTAGCAAAGGAGCCTTTTGTTCCACATGCTGCAAAATCTGATAGTTCACTGTTTCCAGGAAAAAGAGCTGTTACTATAGAACAGGCTAGATTACCCTTTCATGGGAGACAATGCATCTCCAGATGTATGCACAATGACAATGAAGGCACAGAAACATTAACTGGAGTAGCTATCCCAGAGTGCAAAAATTATTCAAGTCCTCCAGAAGTGCTTCTTGCACCTGTTCATTATAACAAATTAATTTTCAGCATTCTCCTTTCTGTTCTTTGACAAACCCAATCCTCTGCTCTCAACTTAACTGCCCAATCAGTCATGTGCACTGTGGAACAGTTTGCTTTAACCTCATGTGCTTTTACTCAACTTATCACCTCTCAGAAATGAAAGTAATCTCTGTGTTTTAGACGTGGTATTAAAAGCTGGGTAGAGATGGAACTTTTCAGCTAGTTCAAAGACAGTATTTATATCTAGCTAAACAAATGCTGGACTAGCTTCTTAATTAAACATTTTAAGAAATCTGATCCAGCATTGACATTTTCTTTTTTTTTTATGGTTTGAAACCCCAACTCCTTAAACTTGGCTAATTTTTCAGTTAGGACATTTTCCTGTGACACTGACAAAATTATTACAGTGTTCATTATAGTGTAATATCAACAGTTAAAAAGCTGTTAAACTACTCAGCTATAGCAACTGAATCCAGATTGGCTATGCAAGAATTGAAACAGTTTTACAAAATAATTTTCCCACAATTCTTCCCACCCAGGCCTCCTAAAGTACTGCCAGACCTCTAAAGAAATAACAAAAAAAAAACCCAAACAAAAAACATTCATTACAGCAGCCATTGGAAACACTTGTGTCATATTTCAAACATATTTTGTGTTGTACAAAGCATTCTGCTTTGTTAGCAACCCTTATTTTGGCAATTGTAGACAGTTTTCAACTGTCCCACTCAAGTGAAAACACAGCTCACCCCAAGGATGGGTGGGAAAGAGATGGTAGAATTGCTGCCTTAACCATTACAAAATAAAAATAATTACACTAAACCAATAAGGAGATACTCAGTATATTCTAAACTCACCATAGTTTTCCATTACAACAGCAGTAACCATTGCAATACTTCCTTCACTCTTCATGCATTATTTGAAATTCTCTAGCTGAAAAAGGATGTCTTCTATCCTGTAGAGCAGCTACTAGCTTTTTTGAAAGATAGACTGATAATCTGATTCAAATTATTGGCTTGTTTATTTCCACTCTGAAATACTTCAGAGAGCACCACATAAAAGCAAGTATAGTAATTGTCTGTAGGGACAGTTATGCGCCAGAGAATAATGCAATTATTTGGCTGCATGAATACAGTTTGTGTGTCGCAAATACAGCACAAATTTTACTCTGCAAATGCATTTACAGAATGAAATGCAGGACAAAATACCCAAACCGCTGAACTATTTAAATACCACATTTAAAATCCCTATGCATCTGAATTTTCCCATGTTTCCCTTTGACCTGTGCCTATGCCATGGTCTCCTAAAGGAACTCATGATCTGGGCATCTCTTCCTGATGGCCAGTCCCAGACAAGAACATCTCCCACTTTTGCAATTGTACTGTGGTACAGAGAATGGTGCCACAAATTTTACTTTGCAGCTTGTTTCAGAGTGCTTTCAGTAACAGTTAAGTTCTCACACCATATACAACCAATTACCTAACATTTGTACAGAGCTCTATCTGTACAAATGTGTTATTTGTCATGCCATTTAAAAATGCTGCTTTCTCACTACTCCCAAAATTTTTGCACATCAGCTTTCAACAAAGTATTATGCAAGATTTTAAATCCATTATTCAACACAGCTTTTAGTCAGAGCCACACTTCAAGCTGATGTGCTTCAAGCCCATCAGTAGGAGGGAAGCTTCCCTGCACAGACTCATCTGGAGGATCTCAGATGCTCCAGCCCACGATGTATCTGGAGTATTTCAGATATTTCATTGCCACCCATCTGCTGGATGACTGGACTATTTACATATTGCTCTTTTGCAAGAGTAGTGCAACTCCACACAATCCAGATTTCTGCTCATGCACCCCATCCTACAGCATGAGCAAGCAAACAATTACTTCTCATACTGCTCACATCAGGCAAGTCAGCTTAAACTACCTTAAATTAAAAAAAAAAATTTAAAAGGTTTCTTTTGCACAGCTTCCAAGTGAAAACAGTGAATACCTGCAAGTCTGGATATGTCAACAGAGCAAGTGAGCAAACAGATGTGGACAGCAAACCCCAGCCTGCAGACAGCAGAGAGCTGCCGAACAGGCTGCAACATCTCCTGTCTCCTCAAGTATTCCTTCACCACTTTTAACTGTGCCACTACCACACTCTCATACAAGCCCACATTGTTCCATACAGTCAGAAACTGGAAACATATGCACTGTACAACCAGGGCACAACATATGAGCCTCCTGAGACATGACTGTGCGCTCAGAAGCAAGTAGCGTGCTTATCCGTTATTCATTTTGGGGCTGGTTTCCTGGAAAGAAATTGGCTTATTTTACCAGATAATTCAAAACGTCACATGACACCACCCAAAAAGTGGAAAAAAACCCAAGATATTTTACACTGCTATGTTGTTGAATACTAAGTGTAATAAAACATGTCAAACATACTAATAAACTCCCACACCTGCACCATCTGAAAATGTTGTACAGAATGTTTGCTTACTTCATAATTCATGCATCTCTTTAAGCACATTTTAAGGATCACAGGTCTTAAAAATAAAATAAAAGAAACCAGAAAAAATTACACCCTTCTGTTGATCTGGGCCATCAAACTACACCAGCTCTAGTGCTGACCTATTACCACACTGTCTAGTCTCAGAGTATACAATTACCACTAAGGAAAAGACTGAGCAAAGGGTGGAGGAAAACACATACACAAAAAAATATTTCCCCACGCAACACAGTAGTAAATTTGCAAACATTAAGCTGAGTGCATGTGTCGATCTGTTCGAAGGTAGGAGGACTCTGCAGAGAGACCTGGAACGATTGGATGGGTGGGCAGAGTCCAATAAAATGAAGTTTAATAAGTCCAAGTGCCAAGTCCTACATTTTGGCTACAATAACCCCCTGCAATTCTACAGGCTGGGGACAGTGTGGCTGGACAGAGCCAGGCAGAAAGGGACCTGGGGGTGCTGGTTGACAGCCGGCTGAACATGAGCCAGCAGTGAGCCCTGGGGGCCAAGAAGGCCAAGGGCATCCTGGCTTGTATCAGGAACAGTGTGGCCAGCAGGAGCAGAGAGGTCATCCTTCCTCTATAGTCAGCACTGGTGAGGCCACACCTTGAGTGCTGTGTCCAGTTCTGGGCCCCTCAGTTTGGGAAGGACGTTGAGACGCTTCAGCACATCCAGAGGAGGCAACAGGTGAGCAGCTTGAAACACAAGCCCTGTGAGGAACGACTGAGGGAGCTGGGGGTGTTCAGCCTGGAGAAAAGGCGACTTGCTCTCTATCTAAGGATATCTCTATCTACTGTAAAGGACACACTCTTATCACTCTCTACACCTTCCCGAAAGGTGGCTGCAGTCAGGTGGGGGTTGGTCTCTTTCTCCAGGTAGCAACTGACAGAACAAGAGGACACAGTCTTAAGCTGCACCAAGGGAAATATAGGTTGGCTATAAGAACAAGCTTTTTACAGAAAAAGTGTTAAAATACTGGAATGGTGTGCCCATGGAGGTGGTGGAGTCACCATCGCTGGATGTGTTTAAAAAAAGACTGGATGTGGCAGTTGGTGCCATGGCTTAGCTGAGGTGTGTTAGGGCATGGGTTGGATTTGATGATCTTGAAGGTCTGTTCCAACCTAATGATTCTGTACCACAAAAGTTATTACTGCTTTCCTGGTAGAGACACTTGTCTGGTATAAAACCAAAGGGCAGTGAGAAACCCATGAAAAGGGAAAGGGACAAGAAATCAGTATTAAAAAGCTCCTAATCAGAAACAACTACTGAACAGAATGTGATGTCAGGCAAGCTCCTAATGCATGACATGCACAGCTTTGTAGAACTTCAAGTTGGTCAACCACAACAGAAATACAAATTTCAGTGCCCTCAAGTTGTCTTGGAAGTCCTCAGGTCAACAAATGACCTCACCAGTAAGAACAACTCTAGACAGGGTGCCCACATGCTTTCTTTCCTGGTTTCATATTTTCTCCTCCTGCCTCATTCTGAAATTACACCTATTCACTAGAGACAACAGACAGCATATTGGAAGAAACCTACTTTTCCACCCATGTACAAAAGCAGGAAAGAATATGCACACAGTAAAATGCACTGCTAAGTTAAGTAACTGTTGGAAATCACAATTTTTAGAACAGCCTGAAAAATCTCAACTGAGTTACGAAGAAAAACCTTTAGAAACTCTACTGACATCTAGACACATATGCATTTTCTGCATGCCTCCAACAAGTTTTCTCCCATGCTCCACATTTTCAGAAGAAAATTAGAGCATAAACCAGCAAGATAGAAGAATGGTGAAAGTTACAAAACTCAGAAGATAAGCTCTGAATTTCCTGTGCAGCATTTAATAATCTTTAGTGAATTACTTGGCATGTAGAAAACGTGTAAAATTGCAAGGTCCGTATTTCTTAAACCAATTCTTTCAAAGTACAGAATCGCAGAACCACTTTAGTACCACACATCAAGAAACAGAAGTGAAACCATGCATTATATTTACAGTATAAGAGAAGGCTTATAGATAGAAATAACCTTCGTCAGCTAGTCTAATGAAATCTTGGAGAACACAAGTCTCTCTCCAGTTAGGTGATAGGCAAAACAATTAAGCTATTATCTATGGATTAGAAAGGACAATGAGGTGAGGGGCAGAGGATTGGGAAAAGATTGCATTCCAAGGTAAAGAGCTAAATAGACACTCTGGAATAGAACTTGTCTGTGGGAATAAGTACGAAATTATGGTCAAGTAAAACCACTCCCATGTTCATGGCTGACAGCATACAGGAGAGCCATGAATTTCATTTCTATCCTCTTGTGCAGGTGTTTGGCAGATCACCATTAAGGATGAGACAAAGACCAGAGGGTATTTGTACAATAAAAATGGTTCCCTGCTCCAAAGACAACTAGGCTTTTGTCCTTGAGATGCAGTTTGTGTGAACAGGCTCTGCAGCACTCACCTATTTCACTTACAGAGCATTTGATGCAGCAGATGAAGTATCTGATCTTGCAGAAAGTTTATGTACAAAACCTGGGGATTTTTGTAGTGCTGTAGATATGCATCTTACTGCAGAAATTGAAGGGACATTTTTTTCCAGTTCCTAGACACCAAACATGTAGGTAAGATTTCAAGAATTCTAAATTGACCAGTAGACACTGCAATTTTCAGTCTGCTCAAGTAGAACTGTAGTAGCTTCAGATTGTGCCCATTGAAACAAAGAAATACAAGCCAGCAGCCACAGAAAACTGTAGTCAGCATTTCTAAAACAGTATCTGACATTTCCAGTGAGTTCTACTTTCCTGCCCTCTGTTTCTTTTTGACACAGTTTTTATCCTTGTAAATTATAAATTGGTGGAACTCTATTCTGGTTTTCATTCACTGTTTAAAAAATAGCATATTCTGCTGGAGGAAACCGTGCAGAAACAAATGAATTATCGACAACTTAAATACAGCACATCCAAGAGCACACTAGGAAATATGGCATGTGCCGGATAGGCAAAATGAATGGAATCATTTTTACTACTCCACTTCCCGAAATGAAATGTTTAATAACTTGTGTAAGAGATCAAGAGGGGAAACTTGCATTTTAGTCATCCATCTGTCATTAGGTTGCTGCATGAGTCACAGATTACTTGGGCCCCAAGCCTGCAACATGAGCAAAAAAATGGTCACCAGCCTCACAGGGACATTGTGAGGGTTAGTTTAGAAAACGCTTTGGCCTCAGCTCAGTGATGCATCTGAGTACAAGTCTACTTTTAAGTAAATAAATAGCTACACTTAAGTCAACAACTTTCACATGAAAGCGTTGGATTTGCCACATTTACCTTAGGGAACCTGAATAAGATGGTAGGGAAAAATCCAAATAAAAATCAGGGAAAACCATTTAAACTACTTCTCATATGGACAATAAGAAGTAGTATACAGATATCTGCAGTCTCTAGAAAAACACAAATCCCAATCTAACAACTACAGCCTAGGACTTCAAAGCAGAAAATTTTCTATGTAATGGTAATGCACTTCAGAGAGGTGAAGTTGAGTTCTGGCACTAGCTTGAATCACTGGGCCTACAACCCTACTCCAAAGAGAAGGACAGTAAGATTAGATATCTATTAGTAAATTAGAAAAGCTCTTATAAATAGATTATAAGCATATATGAAAGTACAGACTATAACATGCAGTGGGGAAAAGAATCAGATCCGATATTCAGCTTCAGTAAACTGACATATGCAAAGCATTCCTGAGTGTACTCACATAACCACTTAATCATCAAAGGGCTGTCATCTTTAAGTTGTATTTAAAACAAGAATCAGCATAATAACACAATCTCTTCCATATCAGCATGTGGATTTCTTTCTTTGGCAAAGCTGTTAAGTTCTTAGAATTTTTTCTTCAGTCCAACTCAAGCTTCAGTAAATGAAATGTCACCCCTCATTCTGCATACTTGAAGGACTGCCTCAGCAGATTTTAACTGTGCATCAACCACAAAAAGAATGCTACTTGAAAAACTAAATTGTTGGAGTTGCACACCCACATTCTTTTGTCTTGCCTTTGTATGAGCCAAGCTAAATGAGTCTGCATTAAAAAAATAATTAAGAGCTGCAAATCACATCCAGTAAGAACTCTTGGAATCCCCAAAGGACTCTTCATACTGGTGATGGATGATTAAGAGAGAGGCTACATGTCACTAGGTCCATAGAATCAGAAGTAGCTGGTAGAATGCAAAAAACATTTAATGTCTCTTCCCAGGAGGAAAAAAAAAAGCTACACAGAAGTCTTTGAACCTGTCTCAGTACTATATGCTTTGGACATCAAGAATTTACACAGGTTCAGGGAACAAAAAGGTTGCAGAAGATAATTCAGTTGAGGATTATTGGATAAATAACACTGCCCCAAGTTTAGCAAGTCCTTGAAACACAAGCTGGAAGCAGTAGCATCACAATGCAGTAGCTTCACCAAATGACTACTCCCCACCACTGTTAGACCCTGGGTAATTGTCTGGATGGACACTTGGCCTGATGTGATGTGGTCATTCTTCTACTACACTTTAAGACCTCATTTACCTGTCTTTCACCTTCACTTTTCCAAAATCACCTCTCCTCCTCTAAGAACCAAATCCCCCTCAACTCAGCCACTGCAACTGCCTGCTGAGATCAGCAACCAAAAATTCACCTTTACCTGATCGCTGACATGAATATGCCACACTCATTGATACACAGTAGCTGAAATATAGTACAGTTTTCATTTTGCTGTAGAAATTGCAGCAGCGTAGCAGAAGAGCACAGTACATACCAGCTAAGGCATGAGGGCACAAAGTCTTGTGAAAAGAGTTTCTACTGATGTACTAAGAAGAGTAACTTGACTGTGTATCTGAATGCCAACATAATCCATGGCTCTAAAGTATCTCAGAAATCTCAGAACTACCTGAGTTAAGAACCCGGTGAAAAAGGAACAATGACTTAACTTACACAACATGATACCTTTGAAGAATTTTGTAAAAGAAAAAACATGCTATAATTTTCCTTTTGTAAAAAACACAAACAGCATATCTGGGGTATCTCAAAACAGCAAAATCACAATCTTCAAACAGCAAAACAAAGCCCTGTAATCCACCATTAGTTATACATTCTACTGAGCTGGTGGCTACACTCATATTTTGGCTTACCTACAGTGAATTCCATTCTAGGAAACTCCAAGAACTCCACACCCTACTGCCAAGTACCGCAACATCCTGCTAGGTATAGCTAGTCATCTTGCATGACTGCACTACTCATTTTTACATGTTCTTCTTAATCCCATGTGCCAAAAAGATAGAAGAGCTACTAGCACATCCCTTCCGTTAATCTACTTCACAACAAAGCAATAAAATCAGTTACAAGTTCTAAAGTATGCATTCTTTAATGCCTTCAGTATTTTCTTTCCATATTGGCA
Organism: Geospiza fortis; assembly: GCF_000277835.1. Classification (NCBI taxonomy): domain Eukaryota; kingdom Metazoa; phylum Chordata; class Aves; order Passeriformes; family Thraupidae; genus Geospiza; species Geospiza fortis. The sequence goes on along the minus strand of NW_005054352.1, from coordinate 4,593,072 downwards.
AATATATCACTTTTCTCCCTCAGATCTTTGCTCAACTTTTCTATTCCTTTTCCACTTTCTCAGTATTACTACTCCACGAAAATATTTCTGTGGATTTCTACACCCACATCTACAAATAAATAATTTCCATTTGTCTTGCCAAAAATACCTCAATCAAATCGACAGTGAAGTCCCTTTTGGTAAAAATAAGCTGAGAATGTATCAAGTCTAATCACTGTTTGACTCCAAACAAGAAACTGCAATTTACAACACAGACTTTAATCGTGTTTTGATGCATACTGTAGATGATTCTATGGAACAGCCTTACTAATGCAAAGCATGAACCTGACTGATATACTTCAGATTATATTCCTATGATTTAATTTTTTAATATATAGAAAGCAAGATTTACTAGGTGACAATTTTCCCAGTAATTTCTGTCTGAAGTTTTTGAATCACTGGTGCATGCATATATAAGGTAAAGAACAGTTAATCACAAACACTGTGGGACAGCTTTCCCTGAAGTCATGCATGACGTGGCCTGTCAGCCAAGGAGCTCCTTCAGCTGCAGGGCAGAGGTAGCAGAGGTGTCCCTTACAGCATCAGCCTCCAGCAGACAATGGGGACCAGGGTCCCTCTCCTCCCCAGTTCCAGTACAAGGCAGAATCAAGAGGAGATGGAGCTCCAATCCTAGCACAGACAGTAGCCAGAGCTGTCCCACAGGTACAGAAGCAAACAGCTCCGTCCTATTCAACAGGTAAGATAAACAAAACTGAGTCACTGCTCATTTTTTGCAAACAAGACTTCCACAGCAAGAAACTGGACTTACCTCAAAACATACAAAAACAGTCTTCTAAAACTGTTTAATGAAACTTCTGAAGCACACTGGACATATAATAAAGGAAGTTAATGACTGTCCTTTGTATTTAAAGTTATCCATAATTAAATAAATAAATTTCTAGTCCCAACTGTCCAAGGCATGCAGACATTTCTTCACAGCCTTGGTGGTAAGAATGTTGTTGTGAAGTATTTAAATAAGACTGAAAAGCACCTATCCCACTGCCCCCTTTGAAACCTCCTGACTTCCTCTGAAGTACAAACTACTCAAATATGTATCAACTCAAACTAAAAAAAAAAAGAAAGAAAAGCTGTAAAATAAGCAAAGTAGTCCCACAACTTGTGTTCTACCTAATTTCATATTCATGCTTAAAGTAAAAACAACCTTTTTTTGGTCCCCTGGTTTGTAAACTTGGAAGAAAAGTGAACTGTACCACCAAAAGGCAACTTCCAGTCACAAGACCTGTAAAAGCTAGGAAATATTCAGAAGATTTAACAGGCCCTTCGGTAATCAATGGTTTTTACACACAGGGTCCACCATCTTCTACTAGTTAGGTCTCTAACAACTAGCAACAAGTCAGACAAACTGGCTAAAAGCTTTCAGCCAATCCTTAACACCACTTCCCCAAAAGTACCGTGGAGAAACGTGTCAATGTTTGTAATTAAGAAACTCACAGTGTGCCACTGGAAAACATATATCCCCATCCCAAAACAGCACACACCACCACAGCTCCTGCTGAGACCAGACACTGAACTCCAGAAGATACTCATCTTAGCATGGACCTATTGACCATGGACCCCTTGTCTTTGTCCTTTTCCCCTCCACACACCCTTTCTTATTCCTGAATCCCTTTGTGTTTGGGGCATTTCTCATGCTTTACATATAACTTATTTCTCTGGCCTCCCTGCCTAGCTCAAGTCCCTGACATAGTCTGCTGGATGCTCTATTAGTAGAGAGAGTGCAGGAGGAGCAGGCCCAACAAACTTGATCTGGCAGAAGACTTCACATTTGTGCAGGCAGTGTTCAAGATCCACGTAGACAAAGCACCTCGAAGAGCTGCAGACCCCTAAGAACAAAGATGAACATCCCTTCCCCTTACTGCTACCACAGGCCATTTCACATCAGTAGCTAAGGCACTGCAAATCTTTTTCTGTGATTCATGAAAACAGACTAATGCCACAAAAAAGTACCAAGTACTACTTTATCCTCCATATTACACTGTCTTTGTCTGCTATTCTGCTTTTAGAACCACCCAAAAAGATAAAATCTCTTTCAAGGAAACTGTATCACTACATGAACACTTAAGTACCAACAAGGGCATTATCTTCAGCACACAGCCCTCATCTAGCTGTGATGTAGCACAAATGCAATGCATTAATCGCTGCACACCCTCCTTTCTTAGAGGGGCTGCAATGATGTACAGCTCCCACTGGTTCTTCCGTGCCTCTGGGCAAGTGAAGCAGCTGTTGGTTATCAGTCACAAGGACGGCATTCCACGACAGCCCAAGCTCTCGGCGATGCCTATGACAAGTCCCAGCGCAGTCACGCCGCGATGCGGACCCGAGCCCGGTCGCTCTCCACCGCGATCGCGGCAGCATCGGACCGGGCGCGCCAACAAAGCCGCGTCCCCGTGAGCGCGGCCCC
>NW_005054352.1:4565471-4590051 GCF_000277835.1 Geospiza fortis | reverse complement strand
CGGCCCCCGGCTGCTGCGGGGGGACCCAGGCGCTGCCTCCTGCAGCACCCGGGCCTGGGGGGCAAGAGGAGGCGAGGGGGTACTTTGCATCCGTGCCCTGACCTCCTGCTCTCCTCTGGGCAGAGTGGAAAAGAGCTGATTTTCAGTTAAAATACTGGACGGACCGTTAGATGTCGATGTCCGTGTTAAAGTAATAGTAACAACAGCAGTAGTACTACTACTACTAATAATGATAATAATACTGCTAATAATAGTAATTCCACAGTTATAAACGCGCAGGTGCTGCCTGGGCGGTGTGGAATGTGCGCGAGGAACGAGAGCCAGGCGACAGCGAGGGAAGAGACGCTGTGCTGTCTCCAGAGGGGAGGGATGGAGGGACACCCGGAGCGCATGAGAGGCGACAGTAGCAGAGCAGAGACACGCGGCGGCTGTCGGTACGTGCGGGCTGAACAGAGTTACTTACGGCGGCTGTAGTCCGGGCAGTCTGACCAGGGGAAAGAGCCGACTGGAGAACCTGATTCCGCTTTCTGATTTGCTGTTTTGTTTTGTTTTGTTTTGTTTTAATTTTGTTTCGGGTTCTAATGTTTTTTAAGGAAAATCAAACTAAAGCCCAAAATGTTCTGAATTTCAGGGAATCCCTGCCTGAAGCTGTTACCCAGCAAAGAGCATCAATTGGTATAGACGTTCAAGAGGGACTGTGAAGCCTCAGGGCACCTCAGGCTGTCAGCTTTGATGCAAATCTGACAACGGGCTTCTCTTAAGTTTGGGACCTCCCACCGTTTCCGTGCTGCAAGGTTGGGCCACACTCATTACTAATGAGCCAGTGGAAGAAAAAAAAAAGAAAAAAGCATTCCCTGATCGGATTCAAGATGGGTCAATGAAATGCTTCGGGAAACACAAGCATTTCCCAACATAGTTATTTCCTTGGGAATACTCCAAACAGATGAAGTCAAAGTGATAACTCACTTGTATGTCTATGAACACTGCCCTGCTAACTTTGCCTCTAGCGATTTCCTCTTTGTTTAGAGCATAGTAAGCATAGCCTGTGTGGTGTGGTGTACTTATAGCACATGGAGACATCTAGCGCCTAAATAACAGACTGCAAATCAGCTTCATTAATCTGAAATCTTGGAGATGACAGTCGGACCCATTGCTTGCAATGTTTCACCCCAGGGCTGCAGGGTGCTGAGCAGTTTTACTGCAAACCATTGCACCACTGGATAGCAGCTGCCCTTGGGCAGGGACCCGGTGGAAGGAGCAGCTGCACTAGCTCAAGAGGAGACTGTGACTGCAGCTCCACCACATAGCTTGAGCTTCAGGCCTAGGAGTTACAGCAGTAATTGACTCAAGACAGAGTTTTGCCTGTGTAGACACAAAACAGGTTGAGACAGTTCCTAACTTGCCTTTGTCACTAAACCACAGAGAGGAAAGCCTGTAGGTGTATGAATAAGACGATTTCTTCTTGGCTTTTACAGTGTGTCTCTACTTCTGTTCTTCCTTTGTTAGGCCAGGAGCACAATCATTCTAACACGTGTAATTGTAAAACTTTGCCTCTTTTCAAAAAACATATGCAAACTGAATACTTACATTTGCCTATTACTTTGGCTGAAATTAAACTGAAGTAAGCACTGCTTATCTACTAGAAAGATATTAGTCCAGGAACAGAAATTATTTACTTTTCTTATATACTTGTCTAAAGAAAGAAGAAATACAGACTGCTGATCAACATTCTCAGCCAGAAGCCTGAAAAAAAGGTTGTTTTAGTTATACCCAAGTACAGATGTTGCAGTACTACTATATAGGGGCATAAAGTAAAACATTTCTACATACTTAGTCTGCAACTAAATATATTGCATTAGGTATGTGTGTGGGAGTGCACACATATGGGTGTTTTAGACAACCCACATAATACTTTCTTTTCAGTCTCAGGCAGGCCACAAACACCTTTGAGCTACAAAAGCACTAGATCATAGGACCATAGAAAAAATAAGGCTGGAAAAGACCTTTAAGATCATTAAGTCCAACTGTCAACCTAACACCACAAGCATGTTCACCATTAAACCATGTCCTCAAGCACCATATCCACAGTCTTTTTGAACACTTCCAGAGATAGTGACTCCAACACACTTTACAACCATTTCTGTGAAAAAGAAAATCCAAAAATTTAGTCTAAACCTCCTCTGGTGCAATTTGAGACCATTTCCTCTCATACTGCCACTTGTCATCCAGGAGAAAAGACTGACACCCACCTCACTATGACCTCCTTTCAGGCCGCTGCAGATCTCTTATAGAATGGAATTATCCCCAAACAACAATAATGCTTTTAAATTATGGATACATTTGAATAAAACAATCCCTAAATCGTGTAAGTATGTAAAATGTTGGACTTTGAAATTTCCTCAGTGTTTGAAATCTCTCCATCAAACCCAAATGGTGCACTAAAGCATTAGTGCATCTCCCTTCCGTATCACTTGCTTCTTCATGCTGCTTTGGGTTTCAGCAGACAAATGATCGGTAAAGTGTACAAACCAAAGTTTAAAAATGACAAAAGATGGACTTGAAAGAGATAATGGATGCCATCACTATGGTCTGATGATTTAAAAATAAGCAAGAAGGAAGCAGCTTTTGTCCTTCTGAATAAAAAGAAGTACTAGGAGAGAGGAAGGAGCAAGTTAGGAAGCAACAGGTGGGAGTAAGTAAGTATAGGCAGTTACAAGTTAAAATTATGTCCTATTCTCTCAATTCCCATGCAGACCCTTAGAAAATATTGCTGTTTTTCTATTTAGATAAGAGAGCAAATGTACCTATTTCTTTCCTGACCTAAGCCTTTCTGGCATATGTCCCAGGTACCCTGCGGCAATACCTTTTCCATACAGTAGCCATGTTTTAAATTATCATAAACCACACAGATTTTTAATTAACTCTCAGTGAGTTTAGCACTTGTGGCAAAATAAAAGTTAAGTTATTAAAACAATGCAAACACTGCCTAGGGCTGGGGGAAGGTTTGCTCTTAGTAAAAACTTGGTCTTACTTTGAAATACTGTGCTTCAACCAAAGGTAACAGTAGTTAATAAAATGTAACAACAGTTTAAGGGAGAAGACAAGAGTGCAAAATGCATATTAGGGGAATGTAGAGGTAATTTTCAACCAAATTTAGTCAGAAGCAGATTTAGTGCATCATCTTCCCCTGCTCACTGAAGACCCAATGTGTTTGGTTTTTTTTCTGTATGTCAAGACAACCCATATGAAACTGATTTACTTTTTGCAGATTTACAAAACAGTGTGACCTATTTCTGAGTTCTGGTAGATCCTACCTGTTATTCTCCTCTGTCACTTTGTATGTTTCCAAAATTTTTACCGTGGAGAAACTTGTCAGAATTTTAAGATTCTGGGTCACATAAAGATGAAAAACTGTTGAAAACCAACAACAAAACCTGATATTTTTTAGTGGCTTTTAGATTTCCTCCTCAGTAATCAAATGTTGATAGCGAATCAGCAAAATACTTTAAAAACTTGTGTAATGGAGTATTATAGGTTGCACTAAGGGTGAAAGGAGAATTAATACATCAGGGTTTTAAAAGAATAGTTGAGAATAAGTATTAAGAACACAGAAGAATGGGAGGGGGAAGCAGATATATGTAGATGGAACACATTAAGGGGAGCACATAACTGAGACAAAAGGATAAAAGAAGAAAACAACAAAATCACAAAGCCAATATGAGTACCAGAAAACTGTATTTTGCCTTTTAAACTGCTAAAGTGCAGTTTGATGAGAGACAAAATGCAATGAAGCCGTATTGCATCAATTTTAAATATCATCAGAATAAAAGTCACAATTTCCTACCAAATCAATTCATTCATTCATTCGCACTAAGAAACACAGATACTTGTGTTTAGATTGTAGTCCAACATTATTAAAAACATTTGATTGTGATTGTCTTCCATATTTAAAAATTTTTTCCTTGGGAAAGTTTCTCACAGCAGGTGTCCACCTTCCAGGTCACTTCAGTATTTATTTTGATGTGAATTGGGTTGACATTTATGTCAGTTTTACAAGCTAAGTGCAACAGTAAATTTGTCTTGCATTTAAGACAAATATTGATGGAAATTGACTGGCAAATGAGTGACCAGAAACACAGCCATAAGGAGTGCTGGTTCTAGTTGCTTGTTTGGTCAATAAACATAAACAATGGCTAAGTCAGATCCATGAGAGTTGAATTTGGAGTGCTGTGCTCATGAGACGAGCCACAGTCTACAGACTTCTTAAGACCTGTCAAAAATTTTTAATAATGAGGCATTCTGTAATCAATAAAGCAGACTAAAAATTGTTAAGTGCATAATTTCCTACAAATTGCCTGCTAGACTTTGGTTGAGACTATTTGAAATATTTATGACCGTTTGCTTTTTACCCCATATGCTTGGTGTAATTGCTTTTAAATTGTATACATAATGTTTCTATGTGATAAATTTAAGTCCTGATTTTTTTATTTTGTTTTTATCTTAACAGAGAATGATTTTGGTTAAAACTCTGTAAATTTTACAAGAACAGCAGAGCTTAAAGCACAGATTCTGATTTGCATTCACATACTAGTAAGCCAGAAACATGACATAATTGGGTTCTTTTAATTTTTGAGGGAGACAGAGTCTGACTTCCACTGTAGAGAAATGCATTTAAGTGTTCTGTTCTTATGGTTACTTATTATATATCTGATTGAGGAGAAAGATAAATATTTTCACAAGGTGAAATGCTCAGGAATATTACTTATTTTAAAAGCATTTAAATATTTGGAAAATAATTAAGTTGTAATGCTTCTAAATTGGTGCCAAAATCATATATGGAAAGTTCTAAAAACCTGTATTTAGCTGGTACCTCGTTTTGTCCCAGAAGAAACATATGTACGTAGGAACAACTTGTAATTGAAAATATTAAAGGCAAAGTGCAACATTAGGACACTAAGATAACATTGTTTTCCATGGCATTAAAACCAAGTTCAAAACAGAACTCTCCATCAAACACAACAAGATACATTTCTTGCACATGATGATTTGCTAATGTAAATCTTCTTACAAAGCTTTGGGCTTGTCTATTCACATTTACACCATAGTCCTTGAAATGTCATTCTTTTATAAAAACTTCTGTGAAATTCAGCAGAAACACATTTGACACGTGTTTAAGTAACGTTGTAGAATAAAGCACTTATGCTTACTTTGTTTTGTAACAAAGTAATAATGCACATATAGAAAGTCAGAGGGGACTGTTTCCAGTAAATTTTCAGTTTTCTGCCAACAGAGCGTGTCACCAAATGACGGACTGAACCTTTTTCCTTTTTGGAAGAACAAATAGAAATGTGAATCACTGTTACAGGAAAAGTTATCTGTTGGATTCTGTGTGTAGGATATCATCCTGACCTTTTGATTTTTTTTACGAAAAAGCTCCAGGAACTGAAGTGTCTAAGATGAATGACAGCCAAATGCAAAAACAATAAGTATTTTTTTGCCCAAGAGAAATGAATACTTTGATTCTCTGAGATGCATTTGCAATCCTGCAGAACATGATCCTTAAACATTTGGTTTAGGTTGAGATATTCAATAATCTTAAAAATCATGCTACTTTTAAATATCAATTATTTAAACAAGAGACTGAGGTAAAAGCACCATGATCATCATTGGTTTTGCAGGTCTGTTTCTTTACAAAAACCATAAATTAATGTTAAAACAGGACTCTACACTAAAGCAGACATTCATCTAGCAAAGTATTTTCTTTCCAACAGCTGTTGACAAGACATTGCAAGAATATATTTTTAAAAGATAAGTAAACATACATCAAACTTGATAGACTACTTCCCCTTCCTCAAGTGATTTGCAGCTCTGTGTCACCATTGATATGCTGCTTTTTACCAGCTTCTATTAAAGAATCTCTTGCCTTCTGAACTATATAAGTTCCTAACATCCATGATGTCCTGTGACAAGGAGCTCTGTAGTAACTACATGGGGTATATGAGTTACAAGAAGCTTATCTATCTTGTAACAAGAAATATCTCTTTCAGAGGTTCCACTTATATGATACCCCATAGTTCTTGCATTGAAAGAAAGTTATTCCCTATTCACCTTTTCCATACTTTTCACATGCCATCAAATTCTCTCATGCTCATTGAGATAATAATGTATCTATTAGCAGAACATCTTTTTCTGTCCCTTTCATGGAAACTGTTTTATATTTCAGCATCTTTTTTTTTGCCAATTTTGCTGCCTGTTTATTTAAAGAAGACAGAAAGAGAAATGCAGTATCCTCCAGAATATGAGTACCTTAGATTAAAAAAAAGTGCTTTCTTTTCATTGTATTTTTCTCCCTAAATCATATCTAAAATCTTTTTGCTTTGTGGTCACCATTGAATATTGCATTGATGTTTCCTTAGTAGTATTTCTGAACAGTAACTGCTTAGAGCCTGTAATTGTGTACATAAAATTTGCTTTGGATTTCCCAGCAACCTGTAAGTGCCATATGCAATCACAATCACATCAGCAACCTTTTGAGAAGGAGCTGCATTTCAGATTTTTCATGTTCTGTTCTGAACAGCAAGTTCCTGTTCTGTGTCAATTGCATAATAGGAGCCACTCAAAAATTATAACCTTTGCCATAAACCAGCCCTTTGAAAAAAATAGGCCATCAGCTTCCTGTTTTCTCCTCAAATACTGTCATTTGATTTTAGGTAAGCAATGAGGGAAAAAAAAAGACAGGAAAAAATTCCTATCAAAGTCGATTGTGTGCTGAAGGCAAGACAACGTTCTGAGCGCAAGCTTGCCATTCTTTTTACACATAAGGCTACTCAGTCAGGGAAGTTCTTCGCTGCTGACTCTTTAATTTTCTTTCAAGTTCTCTTGCTACCAATCTTATGTTTCTCTCCTGCTTTTTGGTTCCACTCCCTTAGCCTATTTCCTTTTTTCCTTTTTTTGCAGTAAGAGCGTATTTACTTAGCCAGGCAGTTGTGCATGTTGGATTGACATCAACATTTTATAGTTAAGTCTTACCTCTGCAAAATTCCATGGAGCAAGTTGCATAGAAAAGAGAGAACAGGAAAAAAATAAAGAAAAATACTACAGATAGAAACATTCTTCATGATTGTACAACAAACTGTGACAGGAAAGATAACTTAGACAATGATTTTTCAACTGAAACTTCAAGCTGAGCACAGTGAAGGTATAATATCTGTCCAAGAAATTTTCTCCATTCTGAATTAGACAGCACAGACTTTATAGAGATTAAAAGCTTAACTGAAGTCAGCTCCTGGGAAAAAACAATGCCAGAGTTGGGGGAGGGTGTCTACAAGAAAAAAAATCACAACCAAGCCTCTAGAGACTCAAAGGTAATGACTGCACAGAAAAGGTCTTGCTGGCTTTATGTATGGTAGAGGCTGTCTAAGAGACTTATTTGGACAATATTCTTCATAAAGCCTGGTGTTTCCCACCATATATTTACACTTTGTACAAGCATAAGGAATCACCAATGGTGCTGAGTTACACAGTGATTAGACCTTTCCATGGGTTCAGACTAAAATTCATATAAGGCTGAAACAATGCAGCAGCTTTCATCAGCCCCTGCTGCAGGGTTGAGATTCATGCAGGCTTTGGACTGAACCTCCCCCTGTACATGGACCAGATTCATGCTGGACAGGCTGGTCAGAACAAAAGCTGTATGAGACTGGGAAAATTTGTGTCCTCTCCTTGAAGCACTCAGCAATTGGACATAAACTCTTAGACATTTACATTCTAGCTAACCAAAAAGACAAAGAGTGGGAGACAGTAATTTCCCAAATTTATGGATGCCTTAAGTCAAATGTCTTGCTATGCAGAAAGGACTATTATATGGTTATAGATTGTTATTTTACTTCATCTGTTATTTAATTAACAATTTTTACATTACTGTTTTAAATCATACAGGAGATAAAAATCAAATAATAAATGTAAATTATTGCACTGGGAAGGAGTGAGGATACCTGAGAGAAAAATACTTGCAGAGGGAAGGGTAGGAGGTGCTCCAGGTGCTGGAGCAGATATTCCTCTGCAGCCCCTGGTGCAGCCCATGGTGAGGCAGCGGTGCCCCTGCAGCCATGGAGATCCACAGGAGAGCAGAGATCCACCTGTAGCTTCACCTGTGGCTCCTGAAGGCCCAGTCTGGAACAGGGTAATGCTTGAAGGATGCTGTGATCCCATGGGAAGCCTGCACTGGAACAAACTTCTAGTCAGTCAAGGAGTGATAGAGTGGCTGGGTGGACGCTGGACATCCAGCCGAGGTCAAGCCACCAGAATTGGATATTAACTTAATCTTTGTGGCATGTCATTTTAACAGAAAGAATTTTTTTAAAAGAGGCTTCTGTCTGTTTCTTTTGCTTTTTTGATAACAGCTTACCTTTGGTCAGCTTCGTAAGTCTCTCACGTGAAACCAGGGAAAGAAGACACTTGTTTGGAATCAGAGAAATGTGACAATAAATCATAAATTTTCTGAAAGCCAGAGTGTACAGAAATCACATTAATTTTTAAAACCGATTCCACTTTTCAAAGTGTTGACTTCATGTACAGATAATGAATTAAAATCAGACATAAATAGACACAAATATCTTTGCATGCTGTTATTTAGGAACTCTTCTGATAGGATATTTTTGAATTTGAAGCAGTATTACCTGATCCATCTATCTTGTGTAGCAAATACTCAGGAATATGTTGCCATATACATATCTAAAGGATTATTCAGTAGTAATGACTCTACTTTTTTGAAGTACATAGCTTTATTTATTCTTCAGAGTCTAAACTTTGATTTACTATTTATCTCTCATATCCCCAAAATTGAATCCTATTTTATCTGATGTATTTGTGATCCAGTGTCCTAGTTTCTTGTAAGATGCTATAAAAATATATTCAAAGAACCTTAATATCTGTCTCGGAATGCCTGCAGCTGTACAATTAAGTTTCAAAATATGCATATCAACTTAATAACAGATTGCTGACTGGTATAACAAAAGACATGAGATGTGAATGGTTTCTGTATGTCTCATGGGAGCTAATCCTGAAACAGAGTAACCACATTTTAAAGGGAAGTATTAGTAAACACTTTATTACTAATTGGAAAAAGAAATGTTAGTGTGGCTAATAACTCCTCACAACTATTGGTTAATGCTATATTCCAACTCAAACCTGGAGTGGAACACATACTTCCTTGCTAACTGGAATTGCTTGCCAGTCAAATGGAATTTCTTCCTCCCTTTTAAGGAATTTTTATCCTGGCATACATGCTGTCCTTTTCACTAGCCATATTTTCAAATGTGCCCTCAAAGAGGACAGCAGACAGTTACAACCTTTCTGTTTCTTTTTTTGTGAATAAAATGCTGACTTTTTCATATGCAGTTGACAACACCCAAAACTTGACAGGAGGCTTTTCTATGGACTAGCCTTGAGCTAGAACTCAAGTTAGAGAAGTATTTAAGATCTGAATAGAACTGTTAGGTGAACGCAGCTTTCTTGGATATGAACATGGTTATGGAATAAGATTGCACTGAAAAAGATGATTCCTAGACTTTCCACAGTAACTAGAAGAAACAGAACTTTTAGCACAAAGTTTTCTGTGGCTTAAGGATCTTCTCAACACTAGCAATGACAAAGCTCCATCTTACTATGGACTGGGTAAATCTAAAGCAGCAGACTGCTACATTTGATGTCTGGCTGACACAAACATTTTTAATCTTTCTTTTTAATCTCCCCTGAAATACAAATGGGTTAAACTCAGATAGAAACCAAAGCTGTGATCTCCCATGTTATATACACCAAGGTACCCACTGGTTACAACCTCATGCACCTGTCCTTGACAGCCTCAAGACCCAGCTTGCAGAATCTCAATTTGGTTCTGCAAGGAGCAGCACCATGAATTAATGTGGAAACTCAAGCTTATCTGGTGTTGTCAGCTCTCATGACTCTCTCATTATCTTGAAGTTTAATAACATCTGCCTTATAGTCTCTATACCCTCTTATTCTCTTTAGAATGCTATGGTTACATCAGAAACTAAGCTTTCTTTTAAAAATGAAGTACTTTAGCTTCTGTTTTGAAGTTGGAGCTTGGAAATATAACTTTTGTGTCCATTGACAGTTCAAAACACAGGAGGTCAATTAAAAGGACCTGTCTTGGGTTAGTTTGTATTATGGGAGAAGGATAAACTCAAGACTTTTTGTGGCCCAAAATACGTTTTCAATATATTAATTAGTCTATTAAATAGTTTACTTCCCTTCCTTTTTGAAAAGACTCATAAACATCCTCTGTAAAACAGATCTCATACAAAACTTTATAGAATGCATTCTATTTACAACTAAATCTAAAAACCAGCTCTGTAGGGCTCTTTCTCTTTCTAAAGTTTATCTGATTGATAATGATCTAGGTTACAATGCAGTAGAGTCTTCCTATGACTCTGCCAGAATTGTCTCACAAACAGTACAGTCATTAAATACTACTTAAAGGATAGCAGAGGCCCAACAGGATACAGACCCTTTTATGTTTGAGTCAACTTCAACCAGCACTCCAGCAGATTAAAAGAATGATGGATTTCTGTTTATAAAGTGAGTTGAAAACAAAGTACAGAGGAATTGCCTGATGCCACCATGGGCAAGCATACTGAAGACAAGCAATCTTCTCAGTCCAAGTCAATGCAAACCAGTGTCTGTTTTGTAACCATTACTGACTTTTTCAATATTCCCAGCAGAAAGGTCAGGCATAGGGAGATTAAACACACCATTTTGGGATCTCTCCATTCTGGTCCTTAAGCCATTGACATGACCAGTCGATAGCACTGATGGACTCTTACAAGGAAACATATAAAGTCAGAAAATTCCCCCCCCAATGCCAGAATCCAATCACGTGTTTGAAATATAAGTGTAAATTTGACTAAAGGGGTTAATATAATTTGCCAGGTTTTGTGCTGGCATAAGTTCCTACATTTCTAGAGCATTTAAACCCAGCCTTTTGACTGAACTGCAGACTGCATTAGATAATCTGCTGGCAACAAAGATTTATTAGGCTAGGATGTTAAACGTAATATTTGGTAATTCAAGTCTATGTCAGCATAGGGCACAAAGAAGGTCAGAAAGCATTCAAATATAAACTAGCCTGAAAATACCTATAAACAATCCATAGTTTTATCATAGTTTTATTTCACTATCAGTGCTTGCCTTTTATTACTACTTCAAATTGCTGCTTCTAGACATAGGAAAATGAATTATACAAACATTAAGTATAAATGTTGTTAAACAAATATAAAGAAATATTCTTTAAATATAAGCCTATGCTTATATTCTTACAGCTCTTACCTTCCCAAAACCTTTGTTATATGAATTTCCACAGGAAAGCACAAGAGAAAACAGCAAAACAAAGGCTTTTTTGGGGCTTACCCTTTGCAAGAAAGCCCAGTATCATTTACTATTGAAGTTTTGAATGTCACAGTACCAAGAGTCAACATATATAAATCAAGTTACGCTTGAAAAAGTGGGTCTAATCTTCTCTGTGCAACTGGAAGCATGATTGCAGGTCTAATTCAAAGGATGTCCACAACTCAATTTGCTGATCCTACTTTGAGTAGAAACTTAGGAAAATATAAAAGACTAAATTGAATTCTTAATGTCTTTATCAAATAGCTCTAGGTCTACTTTGGCTGTAACTCGACTAGAATCTTCTAAAGTCATGGCCACTGCTTTCAGTAAGTTGTGCTTTTATTTTTGGAAACCACAATTTTTTTCCTTGTAGCTGGTAAATGTAAGACAATAGAACATAGAAAATTCAGGTGGCATCAGGCTGAATGACTATTTTTGTCAATGATTTTGACTGGCCCTAACCAGCTATTTCTAAATCCATTTCTGTGCAGTACTGTAAAACACTTATGAAGAGCGGAGGCAGCTCTGCATCTTGTGATAAGGAGGCCGCCTCCTCATCTTCCTCACCAAGGCCATCAGAAATATAAGCAATAGCTTTGGAGAGAGCTCATCACAAAGCTTTAGACATTGCATTAGTGTCTAGTCTAGTGCTCTCCAAAGTATGTGTGTGGCAGGGAAATGTACAACCCAGGATGTATGCCAGACAATACACTGCAGTGAAGAAATATGGGTTCTAGCATTAACAAATAAAATAAAATAAAATAAAATAAAAGTGCAAATTTTCAAAATACTGTTTGTTTTTTTCATCTTTATCTCACATTATCTCAGTTTCTATTTTGGTAAATGTTTTTACATGTACATAATACATTAATGAAATAGTTCGTGTGTAGAATTTATAAATAAATATATATGCCTTTATTATGGGTGCATGCTCAAAAAGGTCTTACTGACAAAGGTGCATGATCAAAAACATTTGGAGGTCACTGGTCTAGCCCTAGCGCAGTAATAGTATCAGTGCGTAAACACAGAGGAGATGCCATTGTTAGACATAAATTCTTTTATCACAATAAACTGATTTCCCAAGGACATATGACATAACAAAGGAATTGGAAAATAGAACCAATGTAGGGTGTTCCCCCTCCCCTTTTCCACTTCCTCTCATTTTTACATTTTCCTTCTCCCTCTCTATTTTTCATTATATTTGGCACTTCTCCATCTACTATTGCTCCACTCCCATTTGGATTAGTTACATTTTTCTTTCAAAAAAGTTTTATTTTGAAAAGACAAAAGCTTTAAGCTCCTTTGCATTTTTCTTTTCATTTTTTCCTTTTCGCCATTTTGCCTAGTTCTGCCAAATTCTCTCACTTCTCCCAGCAGCTCCCTTTTTCTGTCTCATTCTGGTGGTTCTGCTTTCCACTGCCTAACCACAAACTCCTTGCATCTGATCTGCAGATCCTTCTTTAGGCCTTCACCAGGCCAAACATTTACATTAACCCTTTTTCTTTTTCCCCAGTGGAACGTCCTATTTTCCACATCCTCCCTTTCTGGTTATTTTCTTTACCCACAACAAGATGGAAGAGAAATACTTAGGAGCAGATAAGTGGGTTTGTTTCCTCTGGCCTTCTGGCTACTCGGCAACCAATGTCTCCTTATGAAAGCAGGAATAGCCGAACATTTGTTGCAGCAAGTCCCTTCTTGTCTGCGCTTCTCTGTGTCACTGAAATGCAGAATGGATTTGTAGAGTCCTTGGAGCCTCATGCACTTTTGGCTGCTGCTTGGAAGCTTTCTGAGACGGGATTGGGTCGCACTGAGATTAAGACAGGGGGAGGGAGACAAGGGGTGCAAGGGACAACAAAGAGCCTGCAGGAAGAAATGGAACTTTGTGTGAAGCTAAGGGACAATCTAAACTCAAGGGAAGACTGGCCACATCAGCAGGTGGCAGTTGCTGTGATTAGAGTATTGTCACAGCAGAAAATGTCACAATAAACAATCTGGCAACCTGTGACTTAATGATCAAGAGCCTTTGAAGTCTGACATTATTAATTTAGCTGCTTCTCTGCTGCTGCACTTTTCAAAAAATCATTAACCTAGGTGTTTCAAGACACACAATGGCATAAGAAATTATCAGTCACAGTGAAGTGCAATCCAAAAAAAGCACTGTAGATACTTATGACACTTAATGGGTTTTTTCCTCTCTAGAAATTTACTACAGTTAAAATAAAGGATTAGTACAGGAATTATCAATGTATATGCATTGTTTTTTGTCAAAAATATCACATGAAAGTATTATCATACATATCAGAAAATTTTATTTACATGTTACAGATGACCACTTAAATTAGTTCTCAAAGTACTTTCTAGTACCTAGTTTCATTGCTTTAACTGTGCTAAAAAATCTAAGTTTGGAGATATGGTTTCTTCTAATAATATATTTTTTAAAATATTTTATGACAGAAACAGTATCTGCACTTATGTCCTATAGATATCATATCCTATTCCACACTAATTCTCTCAAAAAGTCAATAGAAATATCTATATAAATACTGCTCCATAAAATACAGCAATGGCTAGATTATATATTTATACACTACATTTTTCAATAGATAATACATACCGTATCTCTTTTAATCAGATTATTTGAAAGCATGAGCACATATTTTCAATAATACAGTTTCTTAGTGTGCCCTATTATATTTCAAACAAGGACAACTAAATGACTAATGAGAGGAAGCACTTCCTTTACCTTCACAAGAAAAATTGTGATACCTACTAGAGAATAGTTGGGTAAGGTGGCAGCAGAACTGTTCACCAAACCCTGAAAAAACAAAAGGGAGGACATTCATTATGAGTGGAAATTTAATGAGATGGATTTGAAAACAGAGAAAAGGAAGTACTTCTTTTAGAGTGATGAAATTGTTGGATTTGTAGCCATGAAATAACAGTATCAAGAAGTTCAAAAAGGCAATAAATGCAATCATACACTAAAGATTTTAAAGGGCATAAGTTTGGATGTAGTCTTTTAACATTTCTAGTTCTCTAATTAAGGATGTCAGCAGAGCATGAGAAGATCTGACAACAGAAAATACACAGTCGAAAAGCTCTTTCTAAATCACACCTCTGACTAGCAATGTTGCAGACAGAGCTGTGGGACAGATGGACAACTTGACATATTACAGCACTTTTTAAGAGAATTTGCTACAAGAACAGCATTTTCTGTGCATTAATTGCTAATCTGTTTGCAGGTTCTAAGCCATGTGAAAATGTGATACAATTAAAGGAAAGCATAAGTAGTCATGCATTTATAGTGAGTCACATGGTTATTGCAGAAAAATTGGCATATACAAAATTAATAAGTTTACCTAAATAAAAATTTATTGCAGACCCTACCCATGCTCCACATGCACTCTACACAGTGCAAAAAGCTACAACAATGTAAAACTTAGATGTGGAAACAGATATCCCCATGTTTCCTAAGCTCAATGCAGTGGATCAGCTCCCACCAACATTACCAAATTGGTTCTTTAATTCCTTTGTAACAGGAAAAAAGTGATATGAACCATGAAAGGGAACCATGGAAAAGCACTGCAGCCAGCTGAATGATTCACTAATGAAAAGAATCCAATTTTTGGCTATCATAAATGATCACATGATTGACTACAATGAAACGATACAATTATTCAATAGCTGTATGTGTATCAGCCATGATACATGGAAATGTGAATATTTCAAAACATTAATTCTTAAACAAATACACCTTACTGAATCCTGGTTACTTATAAAATCCAATTGTCTACTGAAGTCATACAGTACTAATTACAATTCAGAACAAGTGATAGAATAAATAAAAAGACAAATTACCATTAAACACACACATTCTTATGGCTACGTCCTCACATATCACAGAGACAATTTGACTCAGAACAGCTGCTGAACACTGACAAAGCAATAATCAGAAGTAATAATGCTTTGTTCACATGTGAATGCTATTGTTCACATATGATTGTTTTTTAAAATAGCTACTCCCCATCAAATTGTTAAAGCTGCAAAAGACTTTTAAGGTCAACAAGTCCAATCACTAACACAGCACCGCTAGGCTTCCCACTAACCCATGTCCCAAGGGCTGTGTATCTACTCTTTTAAATATCCCCAGGAAGGTGACTCAACCACTTCCCTGAGCAGCCTCTTCCAATCCCTGACAGTCTCTTTGGTGACAGTATTTTTGCTAATATCCAATCCATACAAACCCTGGTGCAATATGAGGCCATTTTCTCTTTTCCTATCACTTGCTGCCTGGAAGGAGAGACTGAACCATGTAAAAAAAACCTGTTGTGCCAACTTCCGTGGAACTCAAGCCTAAATGTCATAAATCAGACACATATGGGAAAACACAATGTGATTTTATAATGCATGAACAATGCCTTGCATAAAATCCATTTCCTTACATTAGAAAGAGAAAATATGGCAGGACAATAATGCATTGTACAAGCAGTCTGAAAGATTTAAATTCAATGCTTACCTTATCTGTATTAATGTTTACCTTATCTGCATTATTCTGGAGTTGCCTCCGGGACTGCATATTCAGATTTGCCAGTCCTTGTGGTTTTATCATGCCTTGTGATGTCATATGCCTCTGAAGAACTCTAGTTACTGGCAAGTGAATCTCAACTTCTCCTTGAAACAGAACCCTCAAGATTTTGTGACTACAAAGAAACACATAAAATACAGCCTACATATCATCCTAACTTCTAGATTACTCAAATTGTCATCTGTAATCCAAAATGTTGTTGTATTCCAGATCTATTTGTACCCAAAATTGTTCCTGTCTCTTTCTGACCTGCAGCCAGGAAGCTGCGGTGTGAGGTGCTATTGGGCGCTTTTTAAGTTGGCTGTCACAAGCAGCTCATCCCCTCTTGCCGTGCGGGTTTTGGCTTGCTGACTTCCTGGTCTTTGCCCAGACAGAGACGTTTCCTTTTGGGATTCTCGTTCGGTTTTTTTTTTCTCTCGTGTTGGAGAGTCTGCAGTTGGTAGTTTTGAGCTCCATGGAAGAGAATTCCACACGTGTTGAGTGGAACAGGAACTCATACGTTTTTTCAAGTCTGCATTTTTTGTCTACCTTCCTGTTCTGGCTCTAAGCATGTGGTTTGTGTTCTAGCACTTCAGAGGACACAAAATCTCTGACAGGAAGAAACTTACATTAAATCTTGTTGCCAACTAGAAATGATACTACAACACAAAAAGAATTCTGATAGATACAACACAAACAGAATTCTGATAAGTAAGTCATACATCCCTTTGCTTTTCTCTATGCAGCGCAGTATGATACACTTGGCCAAATACATGAAAAAGAAGTAAAGTATATATTTAACTAGTACTATCTTGAGAAGCACAGACTTCTGAAAACTGAAATGCCTCATCAGCACTTAGATTTTTCCACCCAAATATTTTGTGAACATTTTTCTAATGGATTAAAGTGTTGCCTTGAATGTAAAAAAACAGCACCATCCTGGGAGGCTGTTTTAAACCAGAGACCAGATATTTCTGTTCCTGTTTTGAAGAGTGTGCAGCATCTACCAAATGGACCTAGCAAACTTTTTTAGGAAATATTTGGGGCAAAATCAGAATGCATCATATGTGTCTCCAAATCAGTAATGCTCTCATAAAGCTGCTGGTGATTTTTATACATACACTCCTTGCTCTCCTTAGAATGACTTACATAAATGTACAACATTTATGTTGAAAGTGTACTTATACCTTGAAAAGCAGATGAGTTGGCCAATCAAGTGCCTTTGCAATACTTCAGGTGCTGGATAAATAGTTGCAGTGCCATTATGTGCCCTTGAGCTACTAGATGAATTACTGATTAAATGACTTAAAATGCTGTTCTAGCTTTATTCGGATCGTTGGTTCAGTTCAGTTTTAGAATTTTAGTCAATCTACTATTTACCTGACTCCAGAAAAACACATCTGGCAAAAACTTTTGTGGCTTTGGAAAATTAAAAATGTCCCAGTATGACAGCCTGATCACATCCGTATTACATCCACCCAAAGCTCTAGGGGAGAAGGTACAGTTACCTACTTGAGGTGCGCACAGCTTCTAGCCTAATATGAAGCTATATTGACTGTCTCATCAACGTCTCTCTCATGTCTTCTGTGCAGTGCTCAATGAAAGTTAGAAAGCTATTTGCCCACTTTAAACCAAAAAATTTGAAAATTAAACATTAAAATGACAACCATTTGTATGATGCCTCCTTGACCAACCACAAAACCTCTTCTAAGCAACAAGACCATTTCAAGGTTTTCCCATTATTTCGAAAGATGTTATTAGACTAAGACAACCTACTAATGCCCCTGCGAAAAAGTTAATGCTGAGATAATTTTTTATGGCTGGCCCTTCCTCACTGGAAGATTAATCTGTTGTTAAGATCACGTCTTTTACAAAGTTGTCTTTCTTGAAACATTTTTCTTGGCATTTTACCAGAAGTTTGCAAAGATTATACTCCCTTTCACAGAAAGAAGACATCTTAACTGAGAAATAAATAAAAAAGGGAAGCAGATACAGTATAGAAATCATTATCATACAATAGAATTTATTAGGTAATCATTGTTTATTTTTATGCCTATTTTACAAGTTCAATATGTCAAGAGCTCTAAGGTAATGTCATGATGACATTTCAATCTGGTGGTACTCAAGCTGAATGGGTTTTCACACTACCTTATAACAATCAGAGTTATCTGAACTGTACCAGTGATGGTGAGCAAGTCTGACACAGAGTTACTAGCTCATGACAAACTTGCCCACAAACAATTTTTCATTTCATTAATCAGGTAAAGTAAAACCAACTTTATTACCCAATTTTATTGAAACAACCCAAAACAACTGTATCTCATAACTTAATAGTAGCTGTGAATGCAACACTTCCATCTTTGACAATGTTTAAGATATCTATCAAGCATTTTTTTCAGAATAGCATGCTTATACCTTACTTCTAGCTTTTCAACCTTCCATTTGTAGTACACTGTAGCAATCTGTGATCTTTGATGACACTGTCTGTGGTATAAAAGTTGGTATTAGTCTGACTCAGCAGCAGTGCATCAAACAATGATGGTCTCAGGACCAAGAGAAAAAGGGCTTTCTGTTGCTTTAAAATAAAGAGTCAAGAGTAGGGAACACCAAATGAAGATAATTCTTTTAAATAAATAAACACTCTCCACTTCTGAGCTGGTGTACACACAATGACAGATGTTGAAAGGAACCTTTTGAGAATATCTACTTGTGTGCTCAGAGCAGGCTCAGCTACAGCAGGTTACCTAAAGTTGTGTTCAGCTGAATTCTGACTATGTGTAAAGATGAGAACTACACAGTCAGTCCCAGTGTTCGATCTGCCTCACAAAAAAAATTACAACAAAACCAACCAACCAACCAACCAACCAACCAACAAAACAAAAACAAAAACAAAACACCCCCCCCCCCCAAAAAAAAAAAAAAAAAAACAACAAAAAAAAACCACCCCAAAAACTCAATTTGCTTTCTAATTTCAGATAACATTTTTTGGTATTTAGTGTGTAATCATAGGCTCTTGCCCTCTCAGAGGGCAGTACAGGGAAATGTTCAGCTCTCTCCACTCCCTCCCTCAGATATTCACACATAATAGTTAATATCCTGCCAAACTTCAAACTTTTTCTTCCCCAGGATGAACAGCCCCAGCTCTCTCAGCATCTCTTCCTATGCTGGATGGTCCAGTCCTTCAGTCATAGCTGTGGCCCTGCACTGGACTTCCTTCAATACATCCCAATCTTCCTCATGCAAAAGCCCAGAGTTAGACTCAGCATTTCACACACATCTGCACTCACAGAGCAGAGATGAGAGGTAGGATCACTTCCCATGATCTGCTGGCAGGCCTCTGCCTATCAGGCCTGGAATGGTCTCGTTTGCCTTTGGCATAAGGGTGCACTGCTGGTTCATGTGCAGCCTGTTGCAGCAGGGTCCCCAACTCCTTTTCTGCAAAGTTTTCAACCAATCAGCCTCCTATTTACATACTATTTACCTTATTTGTGATGTTAAGGTATTAACAACGCCTACAGAGTAGTGAGAAAATTAGGACCTGTAGGACCTGGCATATTCCATATGAGCAGTACCTTGTTGCCCAATGTCACCCAATTAAAGGAGCCCAAAAATAAACATGCAATATTTTTCCCCAATTAAAAAAATCTTGAAAAGGAAAGTAAGTTTAGAATCAATCAATAAGAGTATCTAACTGAACATACACTAGAATTCTTTGGTGCCAGAAGTGGACAGTAAAGAGAGGGGAGTTTTATGGAGTTGTGAATGTAAAAGCAAAACATGTCCCAAATAGACCCCACCTTTAGAAGGTAATCACATATTTTACATATATGAAGTTGTTTTGAAAGCTGATTTGCCAAGGTTTCCAGAACTGAAAAAGACAGCTTACTGTCAAATACATCTCTTAAAAAAAACAAACCAGGAATGACACCATGAAGCTTACAAAACACTCTTTTCTTTTTCCCTAAAATACAGGCATTGTCTTTTCAATGAATGCTGAATCAACTTTGTTTATCAGGAGACAATTGCATCTGTAACATTAAACAACAGCCCATTGTCAATTTGACCAAAATGATGGTATAAGGACAAGACAATCAGCCTGTCAAATGTTTTCCTCATCGTTGCAACAGCTCAGAGTTGCTTTCTGTCACTAACAAGTTTGCTGCCATAATACAATCTGCACCACAGGCTAAGCTATGCCTAAAACCCATTTAAATTTCTTCACATATACAACTCATCTGTAAAAATACAAGTATAAAACATAAATCAGCACAAAACGGCAATAATTAACCACGCATAAATGGTGCAAGAGACCAGAATCTCCACTCACCAGTGCAATCCAGCACAGCTGCACATACTGAAGTCAAAACACTGTTAGTCAGGCCTTTCGTTCAGCTTCAACAAAATACAGAAACAAAAGGAGCAAAACTACTATGACACCTTTTCTGTCTTTTTCAATTACAGGGTGCCACAATATCCCCTGGCACAATCAGATAGTTCTTGTGGTGACAGTTGATCATTTGCCTGCAAGGGGCAGGCAACCAAACTGCAGCCAATATATATCACTTAACACTGCACTTCTACACTCCTTATTTCTGAATTCCTGAAGGTGAATCTCAAAACAGGCTCCATTCATCACAAAGAAAGCACTTAAACATTTAATGGCAAGGACATCCATTGGAGATAGTGGCTAGTGGCTACCTCCTTACTAAGGTAGTAAGAAAAGGAAATCAAACAACGTATTAAATACGATGTTAATAAAGCTGAGTTACACACCTGTATCCAAAAGCCTTGAACTAGGATGAAAATGCTTAAGTCTAATGTTGCTGTTTCTGAATATACTCTGAATTTCAGAACTCACTGAAACATCCTTGATCAAAAAATCACACAGAAACCTAGTTGCTTGGGAACAAATTTCTTTCTACTCAATTAACTCAACAGAGTGCAAAAGACAATAATTCATTTTAATTTCAAAGAAGGAGATAGTAGAATTCATTACAGAAAAAAAAGTTTACAAGCAGCTTTGCAGCAGAAAGCCCGTGTCCTGAATGGCAAATTGTAGTAAGGTGAGGCATGGGGATAGAAGGGTGATCAGAACAGTAGCTGCTGATCACCCTGATCACAGTAGCTAAGAAATGTACTGGGGATTCAGAACAATGAGTTATTGCTTTTGATGTCAGATTTCCTTGAATAAATGGGAAGTTGCTAAGTATTTTGATACTGCAAGCAACTGCTGCTATTACTTTGAATAAAAAGAAAAAACTGCAAGTTTGTGGAATATTGTTTACTGTTAATCAACACATCTTAACCAAAGTCTTCACAATACTCAAAGCTACATTTAAGTATACAATAGTCTCAATCACAAAAAACAAGCACAACAATTAAACTATGTAAGGCCTTAAAAGCACAGTGTGTATTGTTGGAATATTATTTTGTTCAAAATTAGGCTACATATAATTAAGTTTATTTTTCATAGTTTTATTCACGTAAAATGCATTCAAGGGAAAGGCAACATAAGTTTATTTTATGATGAATTAATAGAAAAATGTCAATATTCTCTTCTTGTCACTCCTCCCACCCCACACAGGCCCAATTAGTAAAATTTCCATACAATACTCAAAACCAATAGGCTTTTACACTAAACATCCAAAATTAGACTGATCAGACAACTGCTAAGTTGCAAACTCTTTATTACAATGTTGGATAAACTTCAAGGTTCTTCTTAATGACATGTTGTGGCTCTAAAAAATCAGTGTTTAAAACTACATGGTTCAAGAAGTCTTCTAGGTCTTAAGTCTGGTTTCAAAGAGGTATTTTGTGGCCTCAGTAGCAATCATGTGAATGATACTTGCATTACCACAATGATAATTTGTGGAATTATTCTGGCAAGATTAGGACTCCTGAGAACATGAGTGGATACATTTTATTATCCTGAAAGCTAAGAGACAATACAAGTACAAAATAACTAAAGGAAAACTAAGCCCAAAAGAAATAAAAAATATGGGAAAAGATATCTATTTTTCCTCCCTCTCCCTGTAACAGGGCATGACTAATTTCCAGTGACTGTTTATTCTCATTACATACATTAGTATTTGCTCAAATTTCATGGCTATTACATTTTTACAGAACAACAGTTTAGAAGTCAGTTTTTTAATTACACCTGTGCAACAGAGTAAGTCACAGTACACTTTGAGATGTTTAAAAAATATTTATAAACTTGGTTTTGATATGCTAAAGCACTTGGCAACACTTTTACAGCATTTGGTTT
Source organism: Geospiza fortis (assembly GCF_000277835.1). Lineage (NCBI taxonomy): Eukaryota > Metazoa > Chordata > Aves > Passeriformes > Thraupidae > Geospiza > Geospiza fortis. The sequence goes on along the minus strand of NW_005054352.1, from coordinate 4,567,816 downwards.
TATATAATTAAATTTTCTTACAGTACTCCTTGTGATTTTTTTTCTTTATATCTAAGAAGAAAAAACTCACACAAAGAAATACGAACTGCCAGTCTGACTGCATGATCATGTAATTCCAGTTTATAATGCTGACATTAAAACCTTCATTAATTATGTTGACAAATCATTACCTGTAGATTTAATGAAGGCAACCAAGATGATTTGAAAACACAACATTCAGGTTTTAAGTTATATATTTATCAAAGTGTGCAGTTCTGCAGTGAAATGAAAAAAAAACATGTAAATACACAATGAAAGTTACAAGTTCACCAGTTCCTGTGACACAAAATGTTTTAATCTTTCAAGGTACTGTCCATAGAGTTCCACATCATTATGGCCTGCTCCTTCTACCCACAGTGGTTCTACAGGTCTCTGGCAACGCTCAAATAATGCCAGGCCATGTGAAAAGTCAATTACTTCATCTTCAGTTCCATGGATTATTAAGACAGGAGATGTTATTTTAGAAATTTTGTCAATGCTGTAAAGAAAAAGATTATATCTATGAAAACAATAATATAGTTCTGAAATACAACAGAAATTTTCTTCAGTTAAGATTTACTTAGTTTTTCAGTCTTATAGAAACATATTGCAAATGACTTTGTTCACAGTTACCGAGACTAACAATTCACTGGACAGAACTACTTGTTAAAACTAGGGATTTACATGTTATATACAGGAAAATTAATTACTTCTTTACAGATATCCACTAAAATGATTAGAGACACAAAGTGCCTAGAAGGTTTACAAAGTTTTGTAAACTTCTTCAAATCAAGTGCTCCTCTTCAATGTTATTCACTGATTTTTCTCCAATTCTTTTATTAAACTTTTGAAAATAATTTCAGATAATATGCCAGACTACTTCTTTCTCTAGTTGAGAACTTCTGTTATAGAGAAAATGCATGCTGAAAAAAAATAAATATCCTACAACTTACTTTGGGAATGCATCAAAGCAGTAAGTCTTCTTTGTATCAGGAAAAGCTACTCGCATTCCTGAGGTCAGTGGAGAATGAAGAATTACAGCAGCACTTTCATACCTAGCAGCAAGATCCACAGACGGTACCGTTCCTATACTCTGGCCATATATAATCACATTTTCAGGGCGAATTCCATACCTAGAAAATTAGAAATGTTTAAAAAGTGGCATATAAAGTGAAACAGACACAAACTACAGAGCAAGGCAAAAAAAGCATTTCTGAAGACAAAAATTTTCACAAGGCTATCAACTATGAAATAGGAGCTGGTAGAAGAACAAGCAAGTTTGTTCTATGACATTCCTGACTAAAACACACAATTATTTATTTACTCTCTATTTGCAGTAATTTTTTCCCTATGCCTGAATGATATTGGAATAATGATTTAAATTTTTAAATATGGATTTGTGAATGCAGTGTGGCTAGTTAAAGTCTTTACTTTTAACTCCAGTGGACCTACAACAGAAAACTGATTAGAATCTTAATAACTCTTTGGTTATCATCACATGAAGCATAATCAAGCCTGCAAAAATTTGGTCAGCTTTACTCTTCTGCTATCTGATAAAACCTGCAAGCTGGTACATTGTTTATAAATTTAGTGAGACTTAAAGCTTGCACATACTGACAATGAGCAGTATAATGGTATTGATCATTCCACATAACAGCCAAGAAGCTTGTTCTTATCAAACTAATCCACAAGCAAGACAGCCCAGCAGGGAATATAGAACTGAAATCAAAGGCTTTCTCCTAGTAAGATGCAACTAATAGGGGCAAACAAAAGAAACATCTAGTTAACACTCATACAAGTAATTTTGATATATTTTTCAGCATTTGTGTGAATGCAAAAAGCAATTGCTACCCAAGTTACATGGGAAAAGCCTCTGAAGAGAACAATAATGTGGCCAAGAACAGTGCCTGCAAAAAAAGTGAACTGATCCACTGCCCTGTACCCCTAACCAGGTACTCTTAGCACAGGTCAGACTGCAGCAGTGTATCTAAACTTGGGAAAGGAAGTACCTTGAATAGGGAGGGATACCACATTGCACCCAAGAAAACCCCATACACAAAAAACCCCAAAACCAACAACTACCCTTCCCAAAACCCCCCAAAACCCCATTTCACACCAAACAAACAAACTCCTCCCCATCATCTCTAAAAAAAGTCCAAAGCCCCCAAACTAAACCAAAAAACCCAAACCCAAATCATTGTTCTCATGCATTATTAAAAACTTGTTCAATTTTTAAAGTAAGAGCAGCCTAGCCTAACATCACCGTGGAACAGCAGGAGGTAGGTTTGACATTTGCCACTTTAAAAGGAATGAAAATCAAGTGTAGG
>NW_005054352.1:4550167-4565435 GCF_000277835.1 Geospiza fortis | reverse complement strand
AGTGCACCTGTCACCTTGTCTACAATAAAGGCATGCGTATTTTCTGTAAACATCATATAACAACACACATAGCCACAAAGAAGTTATCCAATTTCTATATTTTGCATATCTCCAGTAAAGTCAGGGGAGCAGAAGTATGAAAGAAATTCACAAGTATCTTATAAACATGGGTAAATAACTGTATGGATAACCAAACACTAAAATCAGTAAAGTCTAAGAGACTAAAGATCAGGAACATTAGGAAAAAAAGTGTTTCATGTGTATCAAGACATTCAATTACCAACCAACAAAACAGCTCCCTCCAAATCCACAAGAACCTCTTAATAAGTCAGAAAAAATTTCTTCTAAGTTGCATTCATATATAATAAACAGTTAATAAAAAATATATATCAAGGGAGATTTCAAGATTGTAGTATTACCTACATGTTACCAGAACTCATTAGGCATGCCATTAACTTGCTAAATTCGGTCTAAACCCACTATTCACATCTATATAAACCCACTATTCACATCTATATTTGTCAATTTAATATTTGTCTGTTTATTTAAATTGAGTTCTGATAAAGTGAAATGTAAAAGGTTTGAAAGTATTAGCAAGAGGTAGACTCTGCCTGACACAGGAATCTTGCTGCCTCACGACTACTAAATCACTATCAGTGTTTCCTAGAAAGAGTTTCTAGTCATAATCAGATCAGATCAAATTAAGACTTCTAAAACTCTGAGTCTGCATCATCAGCCTGGAACTACTAACAGGCCCTTCATATCACAACAGTTCTCAAAGAAAAAGCAATTTCAAGCATTAACAAGATTTTCTGAAAATTCCAACACACATAAATAAAATAAATTAAAGCTTTGAAACAAAAGACAAATCTGAGGTCATCATTATTTCTGCATCTCTTCTGAAACACCTGAGAACATAGCACCTATCCTTTCAAAATTCATCTCTCAATTCACATCACATTTGTCTACTATGAAAGTACAGGACAGCCTTCCCTCCTTCCAACATAATCTGAACAAAACTTGCATTGCATTAATGCGTTGCATCACTAGTATAGCATGCAGTTTGCACAGCACATTATGATAAAACAGTTTTCAAATAATAAACCTTGCCAATTACCACACTTGCGTTTCCTTGAATGTTGACTTTTACAAGATACAGGCCATTACACAGGAATTCAAAGTACAACTTAAAACCTGTATTTCAGAACATATATTCTCCTCTTTCTCATTATCCTTTCCCATATTTTTTGATCAAATTCCTTCAGCCTGAAGATAGATAAATGACAGCTACAAAAAATAAGCCAAGAAAAGTGTTTACAATATCTGGATTAAAGTAATCCTTACTCCATCACAGTCAAATAGATTGCCTCACAGTGCCCACCAGAAAATACATGCTTTGCAATCAGTAAACTAAAGAAGTCAATAACCCAAAGCGGTAGTTCAAAGTACACTTCTGAATATTCTGGCTTGAATAGGATGGAAACCTAAATAATCAACCCCTCCCTCCCAAAGAAAAAACTCCAAGCAGCTTGGAAAACAGATTACATCTGCTCATTCCAGTCTTCCCTTTTCTCTTGAAAAGGTTTAGTGGGCTGATCCTGGTTGGGTGCCAAGCACCCACCAAAGCAGCTCTCTCTCTCATTCTGCTTCACAGCTGGACAGGGGAGAGAAAATTTAATGAAGGGATCATGGGCTGAGGTAAGGACTGGGAGAGATGGTTCATCAAATACCATCTCTGGATGTAGAGATATTAATTGAATTGATTACTAACAAAATCCGAGCAGGATAATGAGATGTAAAACACACCCTAAAAACACCTTTCCCCCACCCTCTCTCCTTCCCAGCTCTACCTCTCCCCCAGCAGCACAGGGACACAGGGAATGGGGGTTATGCTCAGTTCATCCCATGTTGTTTCTCTCGCTGCTCGGGGTGAGGAGTCCTTCCCCAGCTCACCATGGCATCCCCCTCATAGGAGGCGGTTCTCCATGAACTTCTCCGATATGAGTCTGTCCCACAGGCAACAGTCCCCCTCAAACTGCTGCAGGGTGGGTCGCTCTTCCATGGGGTGCAGTCCCTCAAGGACAGGCTGCTCCAGCGTGCGCTCCTCTCTCCACAGGTCTCCTATCAGGCATCCCCCCCTGCTCTGGTGTGGGGCTCCTCTGGTGCCTGGAGCACCTCCTGCCCCTCCTTCCCACTGACCCTGGTGTCTGCAGTGCTGTTCCCATCACATGTTCTCCTTTCACTCTTTTCTGGCTGAAATTACAACTGTGCAAGGATTTATTTTTCCCCTCTTCTTAAATATGCTATCCCAGAGGCACTACCATAATTTCTGATTGGCCCAGCCTTGGCCAGTGGCACAGCCATCTTTGGGGCTGACAGAGATTGGCTCTCCCAGAAATGGAGGAAGCCTCTGGCAGCTTCTCAGAGAAGGCACCCCTGTAGGCCCCTGCTACCAAAGCTTGGCCATGCAAGCCCAATGTAATAGGCTTCAGAAATATTTAGAAAAAAGAAAGAGACCAGCTGTCCCTCTGTTGCTATCTCTCAAAAGTACCACTTCAAAATCTACAACAGAAAAAATATTGAAAAGGTAACTGTTTCTAAGTTTCCTACTCATAAAATTTACTTCTTTTGACAGACTCATAGTCTGTTAAACTCCAAGAAGTTTTGTGTCAAATTATCAGATGACCATCTCTGGTCTCCCAAAGGAGGAGTGTCAGATCAAGAGAAAAAGTCGCAGTAACATTGTTCTCTTAACCAGTGCCTTATAAGTACAGGCCATCCTGAGGAAGAGGAACATGACACTTACAGAGACATATGCTTCAACTGGTTCCTCTGGTTACAAGAGGTCAAAGACATGCTGTAAAGACTGTTGCTATCTTTGAAAGCTCATTATGTTGATAATAGGACTAATGTAAACACTGTTGTCGACTCCAGTAATCTTAGATAACCTGTGTCAGCATAGACGGACCATCAATGTGCGGGTGAAGGTAATGAAGGGTGTTTTTAGGTTTGGGGATTTTTTTTTAAAGCCATAATCACCAAAAAGGACCTTGGAAGAAAACCTTAAAAGTAGCTATACATGTACCAGTGTGCTGGTTTTGCAGAGAAAGCACTATTCTTCATGGACAAGGTATTCTGGGCAGAACCTGGTACAAAACTTGATAGATATTTTCTGCAGTTTGAAGGCTGGCTGCAACATCTTTCTCTTTCCCAGGGCAACTGAGATTTCAATTCCTTTCAATACCCAATTCATCCTTTATGTTCACATACTTAAAGGTTACCTGCCTGGAAAGCAGAAGGAATCTAAAGAGGGGATTAGATTCAGACACAGAACCTGTAAGCTTCCTGACATCCTCACAGAGTGTCTGAGCACTCACTAATTTCTGCCTCATTGCCACACTAAAGGCACAGGTTAACGTCACTACAAAGCTAAGCTATAGCTGAACAGAAAAAACCACTTTCGTATTTGCAGCTTCAGCAATGCATTCCCCCTCATTAGGCTTTAACAGTTAATGAAAGGAACTGAATAAACCTTGTCTGGGAGTAGTGGAGCAATTGCTTTAGCGCTCCTTTGTGCTGCCTGTGTTCAGGGACAGGCAGGAAACAGCATGCCACTGTTGGGTGAGGAAGGAGCAAGCCAATAAGGAGTTGTAGCTGTGCCAGACTGTTCCAGTGCCTGGAACCAGGGCCCAAGATAACACTAATGAGGCCAGTATTCTTTCCTGTGGCCCTATATATGCTGACCAGATGTAGATGGTCTCCTGTAAAAGAGGTAATCCTAAATACTCCTGATCTGATCTTTTCAGCTTCTGGTAGGCGAAGAACTGCTAAACAATAATGAAATATTCTTTTTTCCCCTTGGTGATGAACTTCATGTGATTTAGCAGAAACTCTTTTCACCATTTCTTTGATATTTCTGTCTTTGTAGCAAGACCTTTCCTGCACTTAACTAAACACTTCTCTTACTGGTGGTCCACCTTTTCTCTGCCCCTCCATTCTCTTTTTCTCTTCATGGAATCATAGAGCAGTTTAGGTTGGAATGTAATATAGTCCACACCCTTGCCATAGGGAGGTAATATTTCACTGAATCAAGTTGCTCAAAGCACTGTCTGACCCCTAAACACTTTAATTGGATGTACATCACTTACATTGGATATTAACCTTATTTTATATTTTCACTCGGTATTTACCATATTACCATGATATGCAATAAGAAAACTACAAAATGCATGTCTGGCTGTGACAATGTAGGTAGAGGTTTTTTGTTTCTTTGGGTTTTTTCCTTTGTTTTTGGTTTTTAACTTCAGTTACCTTTAAGAAACAAATACCAGCAGAAATTACCATGCTACAGTGTCAGGCTCTTAAAAAATACCCGCCATTTTGATCTGGATATACATAAGGGAGACAAAGTAATTTATATTTACTTCTGAACTACTGCTCTTAATCTAGAAGACTTGATTGCTTTACAATAATGAAATAAAGTATTGACAAGATCAAGCTTAGAAGAGTACATTTTCCATAGCACCTCTTTAGGCTTACACTACATGCTGTAGAGAGGCTTCAGTTTGCAAAGCTATTGCAACACATACATTTAGAAACCTGACACAGTACCTGGGGCACATGAACAAGGGGGAACATACTGAGGGAATTTTCAGTGCACATTCAGAATCTTCTGTCATCATGGACATAACACATGAAATTACAGCTGCAAGTTGCAGAACATGAAGGGCATGAACCTCATCCACACCTGTAACTCTCAACATTTTAGGCCATGAATAAAATTAAGGAGCATACAGCTCTGCCTCAAATGATGTAGGCATCCCCCTGCATACAATATTTTACAAAGCGTCCACATTATACCAACAAACTGCACCTTCTCTGCCTCTCTCACAGTTTCGCCTTTCTAAATTTTAAAATGCTACCAGTACACTTGTTCTATTGTCAAGATTTCTCTTCCACAATAATTGAGCTACTTTTCCCTATCAATTTAAAGAAAACCTCAATTTCCCTCCAAATGTACAAACCTAGAGTACATCAACTTCTAGCTGAACTCCCCCCCTTCTACTTCTGAATGAAAAAAACCAAAAACAGTAGTATGTGAATCATGAAATGAACACTTTTGGTCAACATCTGAAGACACAGTATTATTCCTATACCTGGCTGTTCAATTTATGGACATTCTGTCCACTTTGACACATTGTCTGATGGTGAGATTTACCCTTCAATTTTTCAATTATTATGCAGTCCATGATAAGTAACAATGAAAGGGCTATTTTGCTTCTTACAAGTAAATCTGGTCATGAGGCAACTCTGGCACATCTTCAGAGATTTCTGAATGAGTGCCACTTGCCCTGCATTTGCCTGGGGCTGGTTAAACCTTTCCACCCTTGCTAGGGTGTCATCAAAGGCCTTCAGAGACCAGAACGGCAGAAAATAGGCGTATCCCAAAATGACTCCTGGCATTTCAACACTTGTTAGTTATGACAGCTGGAAAAAGAATGTCCTTACTTGCAGCTTTTATACAGTCCCATGCACATGAATATGCAACAATGTACAACTTTTCCAAAATTGATGAAGGCAGTGAATCACACCACCTTCTTTCATGGCCATCATCGACTGCTTCCTATTAACATCTTCAAAGGAGGTAAAGAATATGGACACAACTCAGCATCTACATCTGCTGTTTACCTGTTCTGATAGGATGCCAAACTAGTTTTATGTATTCATTTCATGAATATTAATATTCACAGCAAAATCTCATCATCACCCTCTGTATGAGTTCCAGACTATTTCACTCCAGGTGTCCAGTCCCCACTGGACAGCTGTGCTGATTTACAGGAGAGTATGTGGATTGTCTTCCCAAGGCACAAAACTTAAGATTTGTATCTTAAGTTTTATCACTAGTATCTTAAATAAAGACTAGCAAGTCTTTACCACAAGTGGTTTTGTTGGCTGTAGAATTAAGTCTGTATCAGCATTTCAATTACCCCAGAAACACCTTTTAATGTTGAATTCTATGATTTCATATTTCACAACAGGGAGTGCAGGGAGCTATGGCTGTGATCAATCTCTGAAGGTAACTTCTCCATTCTTTTCTTCATCACATCACAAACTGGGAGGCAGAGTTTAAAACTTTCTGATCCTTTCTTATCTCATCAACAAGAATTTCCAAGGAGTTACAGCTATACTCACATTTATCCTGCAAACAAACCATTGAATTACTTTGTTTTTGCAGAATTAGTTAGAAATGTTAAAGAGTGTACCAATGTGAAACTGACAGGACAAGCTATGTTATGGAAGTGAATCAAGGCTGCAGCAAATGCTCAAAGGCTCTGCTCTGGTCCAGATATACATTCAGTATTTTAACACAGCTGAGCACTGTCTTAGGGCTCAAGAGAATGCCATAGCTGGATAACCAAACTGTGAGCTGGTATATCCAGAGTCAAGTGCTGAACTTCCCCCTGACACATCCAGCATTCAGATACAAGGATGAGACCAGGTCAGCCAATTGGAAAGCTGTTCTAAGTACTACAGGTATAACTGGTAATACCAACCTCTTTTTCAGCAGTAGACCAAATTCTGTTCACGCGTGTGAAATTCACAAGTGAGCAGACCAATGCAAGCTTTGTACACTCTACCGAATTACCTAATTGCTACAGGAGGTGAAATAATAATTAAAAAAAAAAAGCAGACAAAAAAAGGGACCAAGGTGAGGTCATTCTTGAACATAAGAATATCTTATAAGATATTTTAGAGGTGTCCCCAACAACGTCTGCTGACGAATGAGCACACTTATATGGGACATTACAATCACAGAATAGTTTGGGTAAGGGACTTTTAAATACCCTGTAATTCTATCTTCCCTGCCATGGGCAGGGCTACTTTCCACTAGGCCAATCTGATGAAAGTTCCATTCAACCTGGCCTTGAACACTTCCTGGGATGGGGAAGTTGACCACAGTTTCTCTGGACAACTGGTTCTTCTCGTGGCAACTTCTCTGGCAACTTGTTCCTGTGCTTTATCATCCTCACAGAAAAGAATTTATTTCCTATATCTAATCTCAATCTACCCTCTTTCAGTTTAAAGCCATTAGCCTGTGTCCTATCAATTATGAACAATCTTATTTGTTTAGAGAAAATACACTTCATTGCTTAAGAATAGTGGTGAGAATTCAAATTGCAATTACATTTCCTTGCAGATTTTATATTCAGACATTCATTAAGAGGAAGAAGAAATAACAATTACAAATTAGTTTATAAAACAGAGCCTGTAAACTGACATAAAGTATTATGTTTCACCATCTAGCTCTCTTCCATTTTCTGTTACATTTAAATAGTTCAGACTGTCTTCCAAATTGTTCACAAACCACATTATGTTTTTGGTAAATGTCACCGGTTACTTCACTGAGTAGCTAATCACCTACCAGCTACAAACCATAGTCAACAGTGCACCTGTTGCAGCTTTCGGCTTATGGAACAGCCATATCTCAACCTTCCACTGTAATAAAAATAAATACCAAAAGCTAATCTAACAACCTAGTTTTCATGTTTCTGAATAGATGAAGCTGAAAACCTGTCTCCAGTGGTTGAGTGAGGTTTATGATAATAAGCTTTTCCCCTATTTAATACATGGATAACATATGCTTCTTTGAAAAGAAGTATCATACTATTGTTGTAATGTAAAAAGAGCACAAGACTAAATGTGTATTTAAAGTAATGAAAAGGGGTAATCTGCTCATTAATACTACATTGATGAAGTTCTCAACTCACTGTGACAATTACCAGGATCCAGGATTTAAAGCCCACATGCCCTTACACTAAGTCATATCCCTGATACTATAATTATTAAACAGGATGCTCAAGTTGCAATGTTGAGTCATAACAACACACTTCAGGTTTTTATACCTTTTTGATATAAAGTACACAGTGTGCTGGGATTTTCTGGTGGGCAGTTATTCTTATGATAGAATACTATTTTTAAAATAGTATTTATAGTCTGGGTATTTGTAACCATGAGAAGACTATTGAGCTAAATGGAAAAAATTACGTGAAAATTGCTCTCAAATTAGACAAGCTGCACTTATTTGGTGCGGGATTCTGTAGGATTCTCACTTATATCAGTGAATGCATTCGCAGTCTTTCATCTTGCTCTTTTATGTCCCACAAAACCAGAGGCTTAGAACACAGAAATTGCTGAAATAACATCTTTCCATTTGTATTTTTTTCTTGTCCATTTGTATTCTGCTTGAGTTAACACCACTGCTCCAAATTCCTCTTTTTTTGTTCCCACCATAAGGTATTTCCACAGATCTGTTACAAACTCTCCCACACATTATGTTTTGTGAAGCTAGCTTTCTATATAAAGCAAAAAGATGTTTTCTCTCTTTGCAAATGCTGTAGCTGCTAGTCAGAATTCTGAAACAAAAGGTGATCTCAACACCATACAGAAGTAAGAGTCTCACCAAGTTCTCTTGTACCAGCTTTTACTCTGCCCCTCCCTACAAAAAAAGTAGGTGATGGAAATTATCTGAAGAAACAACCTGCATCTTCTCACATCCACATCACAACAGTGGGTTAATTACTGGGGTATCAATTATTATAGACTTTTCCCAATTTTTTAATTTTTGCAGCTGAGAAGATTCCAAACTATGACAATAAGGAAGTGTTTTGCGGAGAAAGAGAGAAAACTCTACAACTTTGCGAAATTTGTAAAGCTGGTATATTTATTGCAGCGCTGGACACATGCGGAGATTGCTCTCCTTAAAAGGTATGAGTACCTCTGGGAACTCTAGAGCTCTTTTTATTTTTTTCTCAAATACATATGCATACAATTTCACAATAAGTTCATACATATTTATTTTTACGAATACACGTGACATTAGCTGCTAGTTCTTCTTTATCAGAAAGAATTCTTAGGTCAAGCTGACCTGCTCTTGCAGCAGTTTGTCTCTCTTTATCTGTCTCCTTCTGTCTCTTCCTTTATCTCTGACTTTCATTGACGCAGTTTTCTTTTTAGCTTAGGCTTTGCAGGCAGGCTACACAGAATTAAAGATGTACATTTCACCTAAATCAAAATGGATTTTTACTCTGGGGGGTTTTTACTCTGTTTCAGAAGATACTCTAATTGTTCAAGACTAAACCACAGCTTATTAAATTTAATTTCAATTTTCCAGTACGTAAGTAATATATACTGATCCTGCTTAATACTGACAATGCCTTCAACATCAGGCATCACCAGTCAGCTTGGATATGAATCCATTAATTCTAAATCACAGCATTGCTGTTTTAACTACCAATGCACGTGAAATAAAACCATTTGACAAGAATGCTGTAAAAGAAAAATGGCAACCAATGTCTTACCTCGTTCTAAGAGCCACCCAAGCAGCATCAATGTCAGCATATAGATTCTTTTCTGTAGGTTTCCCAGAACTTGCACCATATCCAGAATAATCATAGGAGAATATGTTGCAATTAATCCGTGAACCCAGTCCTATGTAAAAGCTGCTCATCTGACCCAGGTCAACAGCATTTCCATGTGAGAAGAGCAAAGTGTACTTGGCATTAGGTGAGCAACGCACGAACATACAGGCAATCCTGTTGCCTTTACATGTTCTAGTCATGAAGCACTCAATGGCATCTTTTTCTCTAGAAGAATATTGCCAGTCTGCTCGCTCTGAGAGATGTAAAGTCCAGCGACTGCCACTCTCATCACACATCAGTGTGTATGTGGGATCAGGAGGTAAGAATGCCAGCTTAGAGGCAATTTTCCCTGGGCATGGTGGACAACAGAACAGGCAACACAGTTCACTAAACGAAAGATTATTCATCTTCTAGTCTGAAATGGGAAGAGAGAATAGTATCAGTTTCCAGGTACAATCTGATATTAAAAAAATCCAATTCACAAAAAAAAAGTGAACACAATATCTCTAGGAAATAATGCATAACTTCTGAACATTTAACAAAACAAATACTTAAAGACATATATGTATATTTCAATATAATATTCAATTTTATATTATTAGTTACTTCACAATGAGTGCATTAGTAAAGGGGAGTGATAACTCCAAAGCCCTGCCAGATATCAAAAGTAAAACATGATTACCCAGAGAAGGAACAAGTATGAGTTTTCAACTTTCTTTGGAGGAAATGAAGTTCCTCATCTTAAGACATTAAGAAAAATGTTCTTCCCATTGACAAACACATATGTGATAAAGAACAATTAAAGTACGTTGCAGAGTTGCAGCATACTAAGGTTTTGCAGATTTCTGCAGCTAAAAGTCACTACAGCATCTCCTAAATACAAAGAAAGTATATTGTAATCATGGGGTATGGGCTCCTGCAAGCACTATCAGAAGTATGAAGGGTGCATGACGGTCAAAACGTAGAAGACAAAATAAGATGATGCTTCTGGATTAGCAAACACTCTAGAGCTTTGGTACACAAAAATGTAGCCATAAACTTATCTTCACTCCTCATACTTGCTGACATATTTTGAAAACCTTCAAAGAAGTTCTTAGCTGTATTGCCCATAGGAATTGGGATTGAATAAATGACACAATTGGTTTTTTTTTCCATGCTTCAAAAAACACCTCCCTAACTAAATGCTCTATCACAGATATTTGTTGTGGTGGTGGGGGGGGGTGGGGGGAAAATAAACACACCTACACCTAAAGCAAGATAGGTAAAGATACAGTTGTCCTTAAAATAGACATTGTGTTCACTTAATTTAGAGCAGTGAGAATGGAGTGGGGGGAAATCTTTTGTTGCGGCAATACTTTTTCTCAGAGATAGAAAGAGCAATTAAATTTGACAAGTATCATGCTGGAAATCAGCACACCAAAGATAAGCATTTACTCTACTTTCCTTGTGCTAAGGCATCTGACATTTCATCTTAACTTAAACAACTTTTTCACACCAAATCTACCTACAAGTCTCAAGTTTATCTCCTGACAGTTCCCTGTGAACATAAACACAGTTTCACATACTGACTTTGACTCAAGCTTTCAGTTGTCTACAGTTCCATGCTGTTCCAGAAGTATTCGGGTCATCCAACACTAAAATCTTCCTGCTAACTATGACACCTAACAATATTTATATATCTATTTCAAATTTTGTCCTTAAATTTGTACAGAAGCATAGCTTTCATATGTAAATTTCTTTTTAAAGAAGTTTCAAGGACAGTGCTGCAAAAACACTTTAACATGTATCATAGAACAACTATCTGTATTTTTGGATGCATGAATGGTCTCTTCCTGGTGGTACAGTACGAAAACATACTGCAAACATGTTACATGGAGCATACCTTTAGAGCAGCAAAACCAGGCACAGTGAGACAGTCTGACAAACACACAAGCATTCGTGGAATACCACAAAAAAAGAGACTGCCACAGTTAAGGTTTTTCACCCCAGGTCTCTAGTTTTCTTCAAAACAGAGGAAAACCACAGAGGTTTAGACATGGGAGATCAACACTTCCAATTTAGAGGACATGGCAGGAAGTACTGACCAGCTCCCTTAAGAAGGTAGATAGGCTCTTAAAGAAGATCCTGGATAAAGGACCATATTCCTGACAGCTGAAGTAACAATAATATTGTATTTCAGCACAAATAGTCACTCAAATATGGAATAACTCACCTCTGTCAGATGAGATTATGTGAACATTAAGTTTCAGTTATACCCACAAGTCAGGATAAGTGGATGGAGTCTATGGAGGAAGTCAAACTATTAGCAAAAGGTTTAGATTGTCCTATGCAAAGTAAAAATCCTATTGTTTTGGGGGGTGGTGGTGGTGTGTATTTGTACCTTCTTCACTTCTTTTGCAATTATGAGCACCAAAGAAGCAACTTCTTTCACCTCTACTTAATGAGTTCATCTTCACAGTCCAGCCTCAACATGCTTTTTTTCCAAGTACTTATAACACAATACTCAAAATCATTTCTATTTCTGTCAGAAACTATTAAATGGATCAATTCTGAGTGAGTTTTCCCACCCTTACAGAAATGCTGAAGGTAAAGTTAGATATTATACTTTATTCTAAAGGGATGATTATTATTTTTTGTGAAAAATTTAAAAGAATTTATACCTCCAAAAGTGAGATACAAATAGTTTGTTTTCGCCAGGAACAGCAGACTGCACTCTTACCAGCATACAACGAGAACTACAGAATTTCTTATTTCTTCCAAATCCACTTGTCAGAAAGAATTAGAACAGGAGTTTACATTATTTGAAAGTATAAGCAGCCCAGCAACACTACAAATATGATCTCACTCATAAAATATTTGCTATTTACCCAAGTAATTTCAGAAGACTGGAACCTGGTCTGCAGGATTCACACATAGGGCAGTACAGCAGTAAACCATAGTGAATTAGCTGATGTGGTGGTACTGTCCCCCAAGATAGATTAAATGTGCTAAAAATGGGTTGTCACCAGATATGGCAAATGACATGCTGAAGACAGCAGATGAAGTATTATTCCTCCCCTGTGCTAGACTAATGCAGGCTTTATGTATTGATCTTTTAATCCAATGGAAAATATGCCTACTGAAACAAAAGATTCTGATTCATTCTCCAACTAAATCACGGCTAATAACAACTCTCTTCTTTAAAACAAACACATGCTACTTTCTTCACTCAGAAGACCCAAGACAACCAGCAGGTCACTAACTGAGCCAATTTGATACAAAACAACTTCCACACGAGAATATCTCCAACTAAATACAAACAATGTTTCTATTATACTGGAACTGGTTTGTCTTCCACTGTGATGGATTGTATTCACATGAGAGTGTGAATAAGCTGTATGCATGCTTTATCTGGATTCTTAGTGAAGCTGAGGCAAAACCAACTCTGACTAGATTACTTTAAGCATATGGTTCCACAAGTACAGATGAGTTACTTTAATGGGACTCATTTGACTAAGATATGCTGCGAATACCTAAGGTATAGTCTGACACCTTCTAAGCATGTATGATGTAAATCTCTGTGCTCATCACAGCATAATCAGATTCTGAGAGCAACACATCCCAACAACATAACTATCTCACCTTCTACTTGACATTTCAGTAGTAACAAAAGTGCCAGTGCCGTTCTGCAAACACAGTTCCTACAGCTGGTAAAATAGACTAACAACAAAATGAATATGATAAAGAAATATACACCCCCTTTAAAATTATACTGCACTTTTCATAGTAAATAAGTATGAAAATTCTGTAGAAGAAACTGCAAAAACCTTTTCTATTGCAGCAATAGAGGCTAAGAAATAAAACAGACCCAAGCTATACTACTTATCCCTTCTGAGATAGCTTTTAAAAGGAAAGCAAGAGCATTTTATCAATTTTATCTCTTTAACTCTCTTATGAATAAAGACTTAACATACAAAATTACAAATGTAAAATTGCCCACAGGCAGTGATTTCAATTCATTCTGTGGCAATTAGCCTTTTCATAAAGGCTGACAGAAGTGGGAAAATGTCTATTTAATCTTAGAGAACATCTCAAGTATTTATCTTGTGCTTCCTAGGATAACACAAATATTTTTTCACATGAGTATTTATTCCTGTCCTCCTATCTCTCTGTACATAATAACAAGACAGTGGAACCTATTATTCACATCTTTGAATACTTCACTATGTATTAGTCTCAAAACCATCCCAACCTTGCAAACACTTATCTAGAAATCTTGTATTTACATTAAACAGAAATTATTCTAATTGTTTATTTAAATTAAATTGCCTATTTCATGGGAACTATTCACAAGAACAAAGTCAAACTCATAAATATAGCTGCTGGTTTGGAACTTTAAGTGTTGTTCAAACCATAACGGGCAAGATATTAAAACTGTTGGGGTTTTTTTTATTTGTTTGTTTTGGTTGGTGGTTTGTTTTGTTTTTTTTTTTTTTTTTATTTGTGTGTATTTTGGTTGTGGGTTTGTTGTTTGATTAGGGTTTTTTTTCATCTTTATTGTTCATTATCTACTCCTGAAACAAGAAATTCTAAAGCATTTTTCCTCACACTTTCATTGAGCACAATGCAGTAAGAACCTGAGTCCAAGCCGCTACTGAAGTACCGATACTTATTTCAACACCTGTATAATATTAAAAATGGAACAGAATGATATGAACATCCTTTAACTAGTCCAACAGTTAAAGCAACAAAATGTTCAGAGAAAAAAAACATTAGTGTCTGATTCAGTACCACATAAAAAGATTAAGAGAATATTAAGAAAGAATATGCAGTAAGTCCAGAAAACAACACAAAGGAAGTATATTCAATTATGAAAAGGCTATATTAAGAAATACTGTGAAGTAAGTGTTTAACATAGTTTTCAATGGACAAAGTTGGCTACATGAAAACAGAGAAGCCTGATCAAACCAAAACTTTACTTTGGTTAATTTGATTCTAAACAAATAAACACTCCTTCTAGTCTTACAAATTCTATCTATTTTAACTCATATCATTTATTTATCCTCTGCTGGTTACTTTGTGTATATCAAAACCTAAGGGCACAGTTGAAAAAAGAAAGGGAATACAGGAAACATTAACTGAAAAATCCAGACATTCTTTATCAACCGAAGAACAAACGAAACTTCTAAAGGCTCCAGATAGACAACTGCGGGATTAAGCCGATTACATAATGCCTTGCATGCTCTAAGCAAGCCTCTGCCCCCGGAGCTGCCCTGCTGAAGGCACCCGCCGGCTGCTGGCGCTGAAGCCCCGGCCCGGTGTGCCGGGCGCAGGCCGGCCGGCCGCCAGCACCGAGCTCCGCCCTCAACGCCGCTCTGCGCCCAGGTACTTCTACTCTGATTTCCGCAGCCATGAACTTTCCTACTTAATGACTGACCAAACACTTTACATTTTTATATTAATAATACCGGAGAGCAGTGTTGAGGCCAGCGTCACTCCCACCATCTACAGGAGAAGCTGAAGGAATAAATTTAACCAGGCTGGCGGGAGCTAAATTAACTCCTCAGGTGTCCGCATCTGAAAAGGGCTTCGCCGAAGTCCTCAGCAGTGACTCAAAGGCACTGTTCGGAGCCCGAAAAGCCAGACTTTAACACGCGTGTCACAAGCCAGTGCGCCCGTTTCCAACAAAGGAGTCCAGGGCAAGACCACGGAGACGGGAGCATCGGACAGATAGCCCACAGCACCTGGGCACCCCGAGGCAGGCTTAACCTCCGGAGACCCCCGAGCCCAGCGACACAGGGACGCGGGCAGGAGGCTGGTGGGGTCGGCAGCTCCCCCGCCCGGTTCGTGCCGCAGACCGAAGCCGCGCC
>NW_005054352.1:4531871-4549699 GCF_000277835.1 Geospiza fortis | reverse complement strand
GAGCTCGGAGCGGGGGAACGTGTCCCGCACGCGGCCCCAGCGGTACCAGAACGCGCACGCCTTCAAGAATGACAAGTACGACACCAGCGCTCGGTGCAAGGTAGGCGGGGGCGGGCCCGGGCCGGGACACACGGGGCTGTCGCGGCCTCAAGAGCCACCCCTGTACAGGCAATGCAGCGCTTGGGGCCGGAGCTGGGAAGGGCTTCTTGCCGAAAGCGTGGGCACGTCCCCCCACGGCCTCTGAAGCCATGCCCTGTCCGTGTGAGGTCTGGGACCAGGTCTTGATGCGCTTCGGGATCGCGAAGGAAGTCACGTGGCGCTGGATGCCGAGGGACCGTTTCAGGGATGGCGGTACCTCTGGCCCGGGTCCGCCCGCACCAGGCAGTGCTGCTAGGAGAGAATCGTAACAAGACATTTTAGACAGTTGTCATTGTAGGCAAATGTGTAGTGTGAGACTTGAATCATACTTATGACATGAAAGGACCTAGTTAAGCCAAAGAATTGTAAGAGGAAGACTGAAATAAAGCGCTTACATTTGTGCAGTGAGTGCAGCAATTAAGTGTTCAATGGCGTGTTATCCATATGACTTCTTGAAAGGCATTATCCATATGACATCTTTTCTTTGGTCTTCTCAAAGTTTGTGACTCTGTTGTCATAACTCAGAAGTCTTGATGTTTAGAAAGCTTCGTTTGAACAGCTTTCCCCCATCTCACATAAACACCCAGCTTCAGTTGGCATACATTTGAGATAACTTTCATGTGTGCTTTAATGTGAGCTCTTCAGATTAGTTAGATAGAAAGGTGTGTTCAGCTAGTCTTGTCATCACTTTTGCTACAAAAGTTATCATCTTCACTCTGTTGTTCCAGAAGACTGTTTTGTCTTTTTTGGTACTAAGTAGGGAAGGGGAAATGGTCTACAATATATTCTTGAAATATGCTCTGCGCTTTTAGTTTTGGTAACATAATATGCGGAAGGGGCTGAAGAACTCGATGTGTCTGAGCAGTAACACCACCGAAGTGCAATGTTTCATCTTGCAGGCTAAACCGGGAAGGTGACTAAGACAAAACGGAGGATGAACAATCTAGGAGAGTTTATCTGGTGCTGTTGTTGTCATATCGATATCCCTTTAACTGAACCTGCCTGGCTTGTCAAAAAGAGCTGGGAGGAGGGGAACAAAGTAGTAAGTTAAAGCCTTGATGCCAAAGAGGGAGGTTTGGGTTTTTTGTGAGTTTGTTTTGGTTGGTTTTTGAGATTTTTTTTTTTAGGACCGGTTCTGCGAGTTGAACAGGCTGCTTTCCTGGGATTCTAAGCAGTGACAGTATTATTTATTGTATGAGTCACTGCATGACCTCTCATAGGAGAGTATTTTCTGTCTGGTACAAACACACACACACACACACACAAAAATGTTGTAGAGAGCTGGTCTATCAAAAAAGTTTTCAAAGAGAAACTGAATTCTGGTATCTGTCTTGTAACTGAAGTAATCACTTTAATACACACGTGACTGTTTTTCTGTTTTCTTCCCTTTGACAATAATTGATATCCTATAGGACTGGCTGCATGATGTCATGCACTCAAGAAAATATTTTTTTTAATGTGGCCAAGGTTAGCTGTGGACATCAACTTGTCTTTTTTTTTTTTCCATTTAAAGCAAATTATTTCTTTTCTCTCTGTTCCTGCTGGGTCATGGAGAGGGCTGAGTGTATGGAAGTAGCATCCTGAAGAATGTGCATCCTATTGTGGGGTTAGGTAATGTTTGGTAAGGGGAAAGGATATGTTCCTTTTTCTTAGGGCATCCTGTCATGTACAAATTCAAGTCCTAAGGTACTGCCGTGTTTTAGGAATTATATTCCCCAGTTTAGTGTTGTAACTGAAACGCTCTAAACCATGCACCACTCACTCACCTCTCTCCCTGCATAGCCCTGGAGAAGAGAATTGGAGGCACAAAAGGCAAGGATCACAGGTTCAGATAAGGACAATTTACTGGAAACAGCAAATGAAATAAGAAAACAGTCACAGCAACCGTGTAGAAGAGATGATTCACACACAGGCGTTCACTATGTGGGACCCCTGGCAGTACCAGACCACACCATGCTATGTGACCTGAAAGGGACCCCTCCCTCCACTCCTGCAAAATGATGTGAGGTGGTATGGAATAACCTTAGTGTCCTAGCCTAGAAAAATTAACCCTGGCTTGGCCAGAACCAGGGCCGGGATACACAGGGATCAGTATAATGATGCTGGCCCCCTTTTGCTGTTTTGAAGAAGTTAGACTAGCAAAGATTAAGTTGTGATTAATGTCATAGTTTAGATATGGACTATGCTAAATGATGACGGTCTTGCATCTCTGTCTTTTGCAGTCCTTGATGATCACATATATAATGGATGTTCAAGGTGTGACGAGGAAAAGGAAGAAATCATAGAAAGTCTGTTGTAGGGACTGATAAAGGAGTGGGACATACTTCTTTCTATCTCTCATTAGCTCAGTAGATCAAAAGAATGCTTAAAGCTTCTCAAAGAAAATGGATCTCCTGCAAATCACTGTTAAACGTGGGGGATTTTGTGTTTAGCCTGTCTTCTGTTGTGCGCTGTCCAATGCAATGCTATCTTGAAAGGCTGCAAAATGCTTATCAGCTTAAAATTTGGATCCTGCTGCAATTGTACACTGCATTAACAATGTTGAATATTTACTACAATAGCTTCAGGTTGTACAGTGGGTGGAGTTGAGGTAGTTAATTATGGTGTTATTGCTATTTCTTTCAGTGAAGCAGTCTCTGTAGAGGACATTAATCTAATAGGATTTTGACTTTTCTCTGCTGGCAGCCATTATCCAGTTGTTTTTTTGGTGTTTTGAACTGTTTTGTGCTTTTTGTCTGACACTGACCGTGGCATCCATTTTCTAATCTTAGAGGCCACAGACCTGATTACTTGAGAACATGCTAGAAGATCCACCTGTCTTTCCTCTAATGATCAGTCTTTACTACAGCATTACTACAGCATTGCTCTTGAGGCTTGTTGAGGTGAAACATCCTTGCAACAAAGTACACTGCCTCTCTACTGTATTTGGGAAACAGCTACAACAGTGCTGGAAAAGTGTGCATCTTAGGATGACCTGAAGAAGGAATAGCCAGGACAGGGTAAGACACTGTCTTGTTAGTTACTGAATCTTGGAATTTGTTTACTGGTGTTTGCATTACATGGTATATTCCAGAATAGCTCTTTGCAGCACTGAGCTGAGGAATATACATTATGTTATATGAATATACATTTTATGTAAAGTATATTACATAAGTCATCATGAAAACTGCAGTAGTTCTAGAAATGAAAGCAAGTATCATTTAATGAGAAGATTTAGAATTCCATTGTAGTAAGATGGTAAACCACAAAGCGATTCGTATTTACACTCAAAGGACTGATTTGTTTCTCCATTTCGTTCCTTTCTTTAAGATGATAATTCATATTTCCCTAAATTTCAGGGGTTATTACCTTTGAACCTCACCTTTACCACAGTGTTAATGTCAGTTCCTTTTCTAGCCAGGTGCATGGATAAATCACTTGTTTTAGTTGAAACACTGGTTTGGACTGTGGGAAAGCGCTAGGTAGAGAACAGCTGAATGTAGAGCTTAAATGCTGAGTCAGTAATCATATTTTGAAACACAGAAGGGAGATAGAGATAAACCAGTGGCCAACTGGAATTGTTAGATAACCATATTGCAGTTTTTTAGATAACGTTCTTGCTGCAATGTAGAGTAGCGTGGTAGGCTGAAGTCTACTCTCTAGCCACTCCTTTTACTCTGGGTTCAGAAGTACATTCAGTTTTGGGTTGTAGCCTTTCATGTAGGGAGAATAGGAGTAAAGATAATATCTGCTCTGGACTCTAACCTAACTCTGGAGGTGGGGCACAGAGTGAGAGAAAGAATGTGTGGGTACGTGCAGGAGGTGTGTCTGGTGTGTGTGTATGTGTCTTTGTGTATTTTCCATTCTTTCTGGGGGAGATGATGAGAGTCTTTCCAGTGCTCTCTTAAATGCTATATGCATATGTTGCTTAAGTTTTGAAATACACTTGATGAGAAAACGTCTGTAGAAAAAGGATTTTCAAGTAATGCTGATACAATATGGGAGCAAGCGAAGCTCTGTGGAGGACAATTTCAGCCTGTGTAATGTGTACTGGAACCCTGAAATCTGGCATCTGGTAGCTCAGTTTCACATTTGTCAGTCTGCAGTGACCTTCTTTACCTGCTTAGTAGTCATGCGCTGGAGGTCCTGTGGAGTTTTGGTTTTTTGATGAGTTCATTTGTTCAGAAATCCTGCATTCACCCTTGTGCTGCATTCAGCCTTACTGGTTGAAGCAGTGCCACCTGTGTTTCTGACAAGGAAGTTTATGGGTGACATTAACATTACACTCAGTTACAGCAGAATGGACCACTGATATGTGCTCATTAGAAGGAATCTGCTTCCAGTAGAGGAAGTCAAAATACCCATAGGTTCACACATAATTAGAAGCTTACAAACAGATGGTGAAGCTTCTTTGCAGCCCTGTCATTACATCCTACCTGTGAGTGCTTTAATGCTAGTTTTAGCTAGGGATTATTTTGTGTGCCAGGTTAGTAGGTGTAGGTGCATTCGTTTACTTTAATACATTCTGAACTGCTTTTGGCAGGTTGTTATGTGATTTAATGTTAGGTTATGTGATCAGAGGATGTTGATTTGTTAATGTACAACTGAATGTGCTTATAGTATGCACATGGAGCATTTTGTGGCATCATACCTTAAGGCTGCTTAGGTATGTCTGTATTGCATAACTGTAGTTTCCCTGGTGAATGTATAGATGTACCACAAGCACTGGATGAGTTGCACTTTTCCTTGGAGCAAAGTATGCTAAAGAAAAGAGAGCTATTGACTAAAACAGGGAAATGAGCATAAAGAAAACCCCAGAGAAACTGCTGCAACAGGAACATAATCTAACATGTTGGAGTAGTTTTCACTCCAAGAAGTTAGTTTTACACCAAGAAATTAATTTCAAGCACTACCTCCTATTTGTGTATGAGGCCCTGACTACCTGCATAAAAGCTGGGTAGAAAAGTTGGAAAAGAATAATGAAGTTTACTACCTTTTTTCAGGGCTTTGTGGGCTGTTAGGTTTTTTAATACCCTCAAGGAAAAGCAAGCTATTAAATGGGCAAAAGGAAAAAAATATGAGTTTGTGAGAGTTTAAACAATATACAAAATACATTAAAAAGTAAATATTAATAGGAAAAGTAAGCACTAGTGGAGTTTATTTGACTTCCCCATTCTGACTGGGAACTGAGAAACAAGAAAATTTGTCTTCAGGTTTATTATGAGAACTTCTCTCACATGCTTTTTTAGCATTTTCAAAAATCTGAGAAAACAGACTATTCAAATCTTTCATTAGAGACGTCCTTCTTTACTTCTTCAAGTCTGTATTGCTTTTGAAAGTGGTGTGTTATGGTCAGGGGAGATGCTGAATGAAGTGTAAAAAAACACAGTAAATTAACAATTTGTTTTAGTAATGGTAGCACATAAATACCATGCCTTTTTTTCTGAGCAAAATAAATCTAAAAGACAAACACAAGTTAAACTCTCTAACTGCTTTCTTTACATCAATTAATTCTCTATTGACTTTCTAAACCAACTGCCTGATAGGGTTGTAAAGTCTTAGTGGCTCTTGTATTCAGATGTGCTGAGCCAATGATTAATTACAACGCCCCATACTTGAGGCATCAAAATTTAGTAAAAAATACAGGAAATTGCTGAAGAGGGGGAATGTGCTCTATGTGTGCCCCTTAGAAGGAGGAAGTTAGAACTTAAAGCTGTTGTCTTTCTTCCAGTCTGTGACCTTTTGAGCAGATGCAATGTGATTCCTTTATGAATAGCTGTGTAAGATTTGTGCTATTACCATGTTGAAACTTCCAGGTATCTTAACGCCTGGATCAGGATACTTAAAGTGATTTTTGATGCACACGAATGTGATGACGGAATCATATAATGGTTTGGGTTGAAAGGGACCTTAAAGATCATCTAGTTCCAATCCCCCTCTCTTGAGCAGAGACACCTCCCTCTAGACCAGGTTGCTCAGAGCCCCATCCAGCCTGGTCTTGAACACTGCCAAGGGTGGGACATCCACAGCTTCAATGGGGAAGCTGTTCCAGTGCCTCACCACCCACACAGTAAAGAATTTTTTCCTAAGATCTGGTCTAAACCTACAGTCTTTCATTTTGAAGCCATTCCCCCTTGGCTTGTGACTATGTCCTTTTGTAAAAGTCCCTCTCCAGCTATCTCGTAGCCCCCTTCTGGTACTGGGAGGTGCTCTAAGGTCTTCCCAGAGCCTTCTCCAGGCTGAACAGCTTCAACTCTCAGCCTGCCTTCGCAGGAAAGGTGCTCTAGTCCTTCTGCTAGGAAGGGTGGTCTACCTAGTGACCTTCCTTTGGACTTGCTCTGACAAGTCTGTGTCTTTCTTGTGTTGTCTCATCATCCAGATCTGAATGCTTATATGGTGTCTCGCAAGAGCAGTGTGAAGGGGCAGAATCCCTGTGCCTGTGCTTTAGCTTTCCTAACCATCTCCTTGGCTCGATTCCTTCCAGACTACTTTCCCCTCCTCATGCCCTCTGTAAGCTAGCTGTTTAAATTTCTCCAGGAGCTCTTTGTCCACCCATGCAGGCATCTCAGTTTTCTTTCTTGATTTCCTCTTTGTAGGGATGCATTGCAATTGAACCTGAAGGAGACAACTCTTCAATATCATCCAGCTCTTTTGGGCTGCTCTTCCCTCCATGGTTCTACCCCATGGCACTCTACTAAGAATATCCTTGAAAATCCTGAAGTCTGCTCTCTTGTAGTCCAGGGTAGTGATCTTCTTCCCAAGCTCCTCACTGTCCCAAGGTCCTTAAAATCCACTGCTTCATGGTCACTGCAGCTCAGGCTGCCCTTGAGCTTCACCTTCACCAGCTCCTCCTTGTTGGTGAGAACAGGGTCCAGCACAGCACCTCTGCTTGTTGGCTCCCCTCTCACTTGGAGAAGGTGGTTGTCATCAGTGTACGTGAGGCACCTCTTGGATTGCCTATGCCTTGCTGTACTGTCCCTTCATCTTTGGCATCTTCAGCTTTTGGGATGGTCAGTGTTTCAGTTTGATTGGAAAAAGAAGAAAAAAGAAATACAATCCCTCTGTGATTCTTGTGTATGGGGAAGAGCTTTATAAAGCTCCATGAACAATAACTATGTGTATTTACTTGTTCCATAGCAAATATTAAGCAGAATTTTTAATAGGCTGCCTGTTTGATGAACTTTGGATTTGCTTCAGATAAGAGGTTTCTGAAGTAGTTTCTGATCATTCTTCAGGGTGTGCAGTCCTGAACACAGACTCTTGCATTCCAGGAGCTTTAGGCTTTGCTGAGCCTGCCTCTGGATCACTCCGTGGCACAGCTCCCAACCCCAGCCCCAGCTGTGATGTCAGGATGTGTTAAGGGAAAATACGTAATTTTCATCCAGGAGGCTAACTGCTTCTTTGGAAGGACAGCCATCTCCCTTCAGCTTAAGCTTCTGCAGTCTTTTGACTTTCACTGGATTCTGCCTTAGCAAAACTAAAAACAGCTGGTAACAATAAATGTATCCCTACCTGGAAAAACAAATTAGAGTGTATCTTACTGGCCTCCTGCATTACCAGTCAGTGCAAGTCAGGGGAGTGAGGGGAAGCGCTGGGAAGTTCATGCTAATTTGCAGGTTGTGGGGAGCTTGTGGGCTATAGTGCTCAGAGCCTTATTTCATGCTGGACAAGTGCTGAAAACAAGGCTTGTCTTTGAACTGCATGAATTTTGAAAGACTGAACACAGGCACTGCTCACAGCAGTTTGAATTGCAAGATATTGAATTGTGAGATATTAAATTGCCTTTAACGGATATCTACTGGGAACTTACTGATGATTTTCTTCTCTCAGAAATTTTGCACATTAAGCAATTGTTGGTATTTTTTGGAAAATATATCCACAATGCATCGGAACCACATCTTTCTGTATTCAAAATTCAAGCAGTATGCAAAATCTTGTTTGGTTGGCTTCTTAATATGCCAAGTCTGTATTTGATCATTTAGAACATAATTTTCTTCTAACTGAAGCAGCCAGAAAGCACCACACATTCAGTTAACCACACCACAGGAACACTCATATTGAATGAGCAAGTTTAATAAAAAATGAGACAATGGAACACAAGTCACAGAGTATAGTCTCACTTGAAAGCAGCGTCTCCTCTGCCATATGATTTTTTTTGGAATAGAATAAGATACTGTGTTTTTAAAGCTTGCCTTGTTTTTTTGGTCTTATGTATTGAAGTAGAGCTTTGTGGAGTAGTAAGAAACTCTTGTGAGTCATAAAAGGAGGAAATTACTTCAGAAGATGCTGTATTGGTAGAGTAATTTTTTTTCAGTTTATTTGTGAAAAAGTAACATCAGTTGAAGTCCCAATTAATGCAGAATGACTCCTTTTAGGTATGCTAAGAAGTAGATGTGGTTTAAACAATTTTAATAATGCAATGTTGATATGGTAGCCATTTTTAAACTATCTTAAAAAATACATTTTTTATTATATGAGGTTTTTAACCCTGAAATTTCTAGTTTTAAATTTCTCAATTAATATGAACACCCATATGATAGACAACATTAGTGCTGGCATTCTTAAATAGAGAAGAAATAAAATTGGATTGAGCTTACAAGGACAAAGCTTGTTATTTAAGGTAAAAGTGTAGTTTGGTACCATTTCCCATCTCAGAATACCTTCTCTTGTGTAAATACTACTAGCCGGTTGACATTTTATATTTCTGAGAAAGCTAAACGCAAAATGTTGTAGGAGATATTAAGGTAAATTTTTCATTGTCTCAAAAATGTACCATGGTTTAAATTACCATTTAAAAAAAGTTATCTTAGATGCAGAGAACAGAAATGTTTTTCATAAAGGGAGGCTAGGATTAGAGAGAGATTGAATAATTTGACTGCAAGTAGTGTGTGGATTCTACTTTGTGGTTATCTGAGGAAAAATCCTGAGACTATTGAAACTATGTAGTATAGTGATAGCTTAAGCAATAATAAGTTAAATGCTACATCTTGTAAGTTGTCTTTTTTAGTCAAAAGCTGCGTATTTCAGGGCTTATTTCTTCTTTAATCCATTTTGTAAAATTTATAGAGATGAAAAGAATTAAATACCTACAGTAATCAATTCTCAGCAATATAACAGAAAGAAGTACGACTATTAAGATAATTAAAATCATCATCATCATCATCTATTCTTTAATTTCAAGGTATCCTTTCCATTGAAGAAAATCTGTAGACAAATGTATATGAAAAGCTTAATGTTAATACCAAGCAAACATGTTTATAGTACTGTATCAATTATAAGATGGGTAAAAATGCTTTCTAAGCAAGATTTTACTCTTTACCGCAGGAAGTCATCAATGTATTTTTTTTTACTTATTCAGAAAATAAATGCTAAGCTTCATGATGGAGTGTGTCAGCATTGCAAAGGTATCTTGGAGTGGCGAGTAAAATTCAGAAAGTACAAGCTACTGACAAAACCTAAAAAATGGTGAGTAAATATATTTTTTGTTAATTGTTGGTCATGTAGTTTGTGAGCTTTTGGAAAATATTCTGGCTTTGGAAACTCAGAAGAAGAAGCTACTTTTATGCAATATTTTTAAAATGTGTAGTCTGAAATGACAACATATAGGCAATGTTAATTTTCTAATTCATAAGTCTTTTGTTGTAAACTTCTGAAAAGAAGACACAGAGGAAGAGCAACTGCTTCCGTCTTTGCTGTTAAAACTGGTTGAACTGTGGACCTGTAGGTTTCCAATACTGTCAGTGTCCTCCTGAACAAAAAGTCCTACCTGAACATGTAACACAATTTTCTAAGGTCTTGTTTCACATCTGTATTAGAGGGATCTGCACATCTCTTGCCTTCTGTACTTTGCTAATGTTTGCAATACATGCATTTCATTACCTCTTAGCACGTTTTCTCCTTTTCTCTAAGAAACTATAATCCTAAGTAGCAAATGTTGGGATTGTTTGCATAGAGTTCTGTATTGCTTGTTTTTGTGTAACTCTATGACAAAGATGATAAATACTTTAACCTATCACAAACATATAATTTTAATTTTCTGAAGGAGATGCTCTCTGCTTCCTTCTTATTTGCTCTGTTGCAGAGGTCCTTACCTCCTGTGGTAGCAGACACAGCCAGTGTTTCAGCAATGAAACATAGAACTCACAGAAACCACAGCTGGGCTGTGGTGCACAATACAGCCAGGTTTGTCACAGTAGCTTGTATTTTGGTATTAGTAACCAGTGTCACCCTTTCATGTAAAGAACAAATGATTAGGTAGAAGGCTTGCTGAATAAAAAATAAGAATTCTATGTTCTGTGCGCCACAGATGAAGTTGGGTTTTCCACTTTTTCCTCAAATAACTATGTTATTTGTGCATCCTGTTTTGTTTTGTTTTGTTTTTCCCAAAGGGAAGAGAGCAGGCAAAAACCCCATGTAAATCAGGGAAGCATTGGGCAGCTTCTTAATTGTTCTGAACAACTGTTTAAAGAACTGTTTAAACAACTGTTTTGAAGAACTGTTCTGAATGTTCTAAAGTGGCATTTTAGAACAGCAGCTTATAAAAGAATATGTGATGTTCTCTCTCATATTTTTGAATGAAGAAGTTGTTCCTCAGAGCATTCTAGCTTTACAGATGATGATTTCTATGCCAGCAGTACAATGGCTGGATGAGCCATTGTTCTGCAAGGACAAGACTAGGAAAATTTTCAACAGATGAAACTTCTGGGTGAAGTAAAAGCCTAATAGACATTAAAAATGTGACGATTTAAAAAAAAAGTAATCTTTGTATTGCAAAAGATGGGGATGGAGGACTTCCCTGTACCTTGAATAATACCTCAATTATTTTTAGTTTTGTAACATCTTTAAAATTATGAGTCTTAGTACAACCACAAGTATACCCTACTTTACTTCTGAGTGTTTAGTTATTAGAAGTCAAACTATTTTTAAAAAAATATATACATCTGCCTTGCATTGGTATTGCCTCTGTTTAGTATGACATGTCTGGGAAGAACTTTTGAGGCATTAAAAATTACTGTCAAGAGAGCAGCATTACATGGGGTATATTGTTCCAGTTATATTCTCCAGATATACAAGGTTTTAGAAATGTCAGCTGAATGTTAAGCCACAGAATTTTGGAAATTACAAAATCCACAGAATATTATCACATTTTGAAAAGGAATGGCCCAAGCCCTCTACCTTATTAGGTTGGGTTTGTTGAGAATACTGTTCCATGCAGGCTTGTGTTCATAGAAAACAAAGTCTAGGACTGACTCAGTTTATACTGTGAGAAGTTCAAGAGGAAGTAATTTCAGTGTTTCAACCGAAAGCTTTTTATTTGTAAAGTCCATGTACTTTTTTATGCCATATGCTGCTTTTATCATTAAACCGGAAGTTGTGCAATTTTAAAGTAAAAACTGCCTACTGAAATGAACGGAAATATTTGTTCTGTCAACTTAAATATAAAATTCTTTATTTAATGTTTCTTTTTCAATACTTGTTTTATTAATTCTTCCTGAGGAAAGTAAGGGAGAAGGGTGAATGGCAATGATTTTGATTATGCTACTTGATAAAACACTGAGTGTTTAATTTGAAATCAGCCTAAGATGTGTTGTTCCTCTTTTGTGTTTGTTCCTCTTTTGTATATTGTATTTGAACACAGAATGTTTAGTAAGTGTCCACAATATTTTTTAATCATATTTTCTTTCTCTTCGCAGTGTGAAATGCCTCCAGAAGACTGTAAAAGATCCTTATCATATTATTTGTCGACCATGTGCTGGTAAACTAGAAATCTGTGCTAAGTGTGGGAAACAAGAAGAAATAGTGATTCCGTAAGTAGCTCATAGAGTACATAGTTTCAGTCTTGTACTGATAATTCCCCTTGTAATAAGCCTTGTTTGGAAACTGGCGAGAAGTTGTCATAATTTATGCCATTTTCTCAATTATCCCAACATGAATCAGTAGGAGTCATTTTCCTCACTTTCTTCAGATGCATCTGGGGGTAAAATGCTTATTGATGTTAGTGAGGCTGAGACAACAAAAGTCCTACTTGGATAAGGCATTTTAGCACCAATGGGTAAATTGTATTTCTTCTTAACAGAGCACTTCAAAATGGGTTTTGATGTAGAGCATCATAAAATATGCACAAGCCACTTTACTGCTGGCATTTTGTCTGCCACTTGATGATTCAGTTAGTAGTGAACAGAAGAACTAAACAAGGACTGATATTAAGCACAGTTACCACAGTACATTTAGCAGGCTTTTGGCTTTTTGGCTTTTTTTGCTGGTGCTCTCTATTAAGCATGATACATAAAACATTAATTTACTAGTTTGTGACAACAATCCAGCAGTTGCTTACTTGGTCAAGTTGTTCAAATATTTACTTTTCCTTCTTTGCAGTCTCTTCTGTACTAAAGACTATTTTATGCATACTTTACTGTGTTTTATATCCTTCCTATTTAGTGTGAAGTAACTCTGGGGACTTTTACTGCCCCTCTCCTCCTTCTTCCCACCTCCTGCCATCTTCCATCCTACATTGGGATGGAATGCCAGGAGGATATTCTATCCTCTGTCTCATTCTTGTTTAAATTCCAGAAATAGGTGCTGATAATATCCCTCTTGCTTTCTACAGGATTGATAAAGGACAAGACAGAACTGACAGTGAGACTTCTAAAAATGACCAAGAGAGCAGTAAATTGAAGGATGAGCTGGATTTTGATACAAATTTCACTAGTGCAGACAGTGATGAAGATTCTGATGCGCTTGAAGAACAATTTAAAAGTATGAATTTTGAAAAAACAGAGATCTAAAAAGCTGTGTTTATGGAAGAGTTTATATGCCATCAAATATGGTAAACCAGTGCTTGCCCTTAAACTACTCCAAACCCTAATTAGACATCTAAGGTCCTTGTATGTTAATTTTGGCATTGTCTATGATGATGCATGTGGGTATTTGTATTAATACACATTTTTATGTATTAGGAACAGAATTTCTTTGAAAATATTCAGAAAATATTCAATATCCTATCTGTAAGCATAGTTATTTATTTCATACATATAACAACTTCCTGTTTTTATGGAATAAAGTCTCTTTGTGTAATTGTTCGAAATTCAGTATTATGTGACCATTTGAAGTGCTATTGCTACCTGGAAACCTGCCTGAAAGTCTAGAGCAAACACGGATAGGAAGAGCTAAAGCAGCTATAACAGTTTTCTGAAGGAAGAACTTGCAGCATTCTGTCAATGAGTTTCCAAATGGGATCTTACCGTAGGCCAAGGTTTTAGTTCATTTTTTTTCCCCACAAAAAAGAAACAAGTGTGTAAATGCCATCACCAGTACAGTTCATGAGCAGTTAAAGCTTATTTATCATGTATAAGTGCGCATTACAGATTTGTGACCTTGTTACTACCAATATTTTGTAAAGAAGAAACCTGCAGACTGTAGAATTTCTCATCACACTTTAGTTTCATTTTCAGAATTCAGAGATTCATCTGGATCTGATGTGATATGAAAAGACTTGCATAGTGGAGTGATGCATATAAAGTTACTCCCTTCCCAGTTTCTATTCCAGTGTTGATTAAGCTGTACAAAGAACTTAACTGAAGCTGCAGTAACTGTCTTTACAGGATTTAGGATGGTCTGATTTCTTTTGTCTTCCTACTCTTGACATTTAACTAACAGTATATATATACATTAACCTGTGACAATATGATATGCCACATCTGCTTTGGTGCTTTGCCTGATTTGCAATACTGAGCATGGAAAAACTTGATTCTCAAACTACATTTTTCAAATGCTCTGTGAGGAAGTTCAGCTCTGAGGTTGTTGCCCATCCCTGCCTTGGAATGAAGGAAATACTGAAACTTGATTCTTTGGGTGCAGATAGGCACCCGATGTCTGTCCTGTCAAGCTGGAAAACACCAAGAAGTGTTCAGTGGCAGAAAAGGAGTTGTCAGGTGTGTTCAGAAGTGTTGGATCTGAAGGTTATCTGAAGGTTTCATTGACAGATAAGTCTTCCCAACAGGACAGCAATGATATCTGACTTAGTGTCACATCTGTTGTCCTGCCAGTTGACGTCAACAATGGCAGAGTAAACAAGGAATATCCCATGCACACACTGCAGATGACCAGGTAGGAGGGTGCATGGAAAGAAGTTAATAAGTAAGATGGAGTAATAGCTTCAGAAAGGGTCTCTCTGTAGGAAGAACCAAAATTGAATTTGGCTTTTGAAAGTGCCATACGTATGGGAAATGTTCATCCAGTTGGAAAAATTTATAACGGCCTTGTTCTTTGTTGAAAGGTGAGAGGAAATCCTGGAATGATAGGAAAGCATGTGATGGAACTGGCAGAAACTGGATAATGAGAAAATAAGGGGAAGAATTCTCTTCTCATAGTGGTGACACAACCTGTCAGTACCAGGAGTGAGCAGAGTGACAGAGATAAACAATGTGTTGCAACACAGTACAAAAATGTTTGTACAATGGGAAAGTCTGTGAAGTCTTCATGTCACACTCCTGATACTCTGTTCAGAGCTGGTACTATCGCTGATGAAACTGTGCTCTGAGTGAGTACAGCTGCAGTGGTGGCTGGCTGGTATTAGTCCAGCCTGCCTGCAGACAGTTTTGGTTCTGGCAAGCCTTCTGTCTTTGGTTGTAGCTGTGGATGAAGGATATACTGCTGGAAATAATTTCTGCAACACCATTTAACATGGTGGTTGTGAGTCAGCTTATAAAATGGCAGCTTTGCAAGGGAAAAGGAGTTTGCATTTTACTGAAGATTAGGATATATTTGGAACTGCATTAAGCTATTATAACTCATACTATAAGAGTTCTGGGTATCAGGGGTTTGGTTTTGTTTCTTTTTGAGGAACTTATTGAACAGAGGATGATGCAGGAGTAGGACCCCTTTAAATGCTGATCTTCAGGATAATCATATAGAAATAAGAATATTTTTTTAAAAGGTGATCAAAAGTCATCAAAGATTTTTGAGATCTTCAGGGTAGTCATCTAGATGGAATGATTTTTAGTTTTTAATAGAGGTTTTGAAACCTTTCTGCCTATTCTTTCACAAATAATAATGAGTTTGTGTCTATAAACATCAAGGAAATGAAAAATACCGCAGTGCCTGCAGGATACTGAGATGCAGTTTAAACAGTGTTACTGATTGGAGGTTCCAGGATTTGTCTGGACCTTGCAATGCCTCACCAAGTAAATTACTTGAAGAAGAAAATGATAGATGTTAATTAGTCATCTGAAGAATACTTGATGCATCACTAGTGATGCAGTGATGTTGCTGACAGCTGAGTTCCTGTTACGAGGTTGTCCTTAGCAGTGTCATTTGCCATGACTCAACACTGAAGTAATTAATTAGGTAGTGGACTGCCGGTATGTGTGAGGCAGGCATGCCAGATGATTCTTACTCCACAAGGGGAAATGCTCATCGTAGCTGGAGCTGCCAGAATTCAACATGCTTGACTTGCACACATTTCTGGGAACCAAATTCCTATGTATAAGGATTTCTTGGGACAACCTGGATTCATTGCATAATGATGAGAGTCTGATGTGGGCACAGTGCTACGTTCTAGAGTAATTCCTTAACAATCTTCTCTGTCAAAGTTCACAGGCATCTCTGAGACATCCTATCATCAAATGTTTTGAAGGATCAGGTAATGCAAAAAACATAGCCCCATGATTTTACTTCCAGTTTTGCATGGCCTGAGCTCTTCTATTCTTGTCTTGGGTACTGGTTAATCTGTATTCCTCCAAAATACTGTAATAATACCAGCCTCTGAAGGTTTATAGAACTACCGGTTAATTAAGAAAAGTACAGCTTGCTTTCTCCCTGTAATGGGCATGTACTTGGATGTTGAGATGTAAATCACAGCATTAGCAAGGAAAATAGAGGAAAATATAGCTGGTCATCAAATGTGAGCCACCTTGTAAACCTATAATTATGTATGTTTTCTTTGTTTAGGAGTTCTCATAAGTAAATGTATGCTGGTAGGAAATGCAAAACTAAGTGATTATTGGAAGCATCAACCTGACTTACAGAGTTAATGAGGAAAGCTTTGTAAGTGACAGGGAGAGATGCTTTTCTTAATCAGATGCTTAGGGAGCTGCTCATGCAAACTGCCAGCATTAATTTCCTGCCTACCTTTCATCTGAAAGCTAATACAATTCAAAACTCTTGGTGAAAAAACAAGCCATGAACTCTGCATACATACTCATCACATTCAGTGAGTTTATAAAGTAGGATTCCTAAACTTTGAAACTGTTGAAATGAGATCTTTCTGTGGCTTGATAACACATTCGCAGACGAATCACCTGTAACAGACTAGAAATAAAATATTTGGCTTATTTCAAATAGCAGACTTTCCTGCTGGAGCCTCTAACAATAGTTAAGATGAAGTCACATTAAAATTCTCTTTTTTTCTGAAGCCAATAAGAAAACATGTATTTGTAATAATAGGAGTAATACTCATAATTCAGTCATCAATAATAATTTGAGGACATGAAAACAAGAGCCAAAGGCTCCTGCAAGGTGAGATTTTATCTGAAGAATCTCTCCTTGCATTTCCCTCTGACATAACTTCAGAAATCCAAATTGAAGGGATCAGATGTATTCTTATAAGTGCTTTGAAAACAGCACTTAATAGTTTATTAATTTGCTTTTAAACTGCAACAGAGAATACCATGTTTTTATACAAAAACCAAAAAAGGTTTATGCCTGTTACTGAATGGCAGCACTCACTTGAAATCTCTCTTTTAAGGACATCTTGCATTTTTGGGCCTCAAGATAGTACTATCTCTTCTTCTTGCGCTTGACTTGCAGTTTCCCTAATCTTATGTGAGCAAATATGGCACAGTGTGTCAAAATTATCTATGGAAAGTATCCGTAGGTTAATTATTACTAAATGTATCATCAGTGAAACTTGTAGCATTTATTGAATACTATGTAGTGGTAAAGCTACATGTGTAACAGCTAGATTTTTTTTTTTTCCTCCTGACTATTATGTTCCTTTTAGAGTTATTTAGTATTCTTTTCCCAGAGCCGCTGCACTGTGGAAGTTTCTAGCTGCATCAGAGCTGTACAGCCTCTGACTGTCAGCAACAATGTATTACTCTGGGTTATTCCCCGTAGAAGGAACAGAATTGATGCCAGAAACAAAAACAGAAACAAACTGCTCTACTTTGTGGGTCCACCGTGGAGGTGGACTATATAGGCTTCATCAGACACAGGGGAAGATGGTAGATCAGCTTCTCAGAAAGATCAACCCTGTAGCACCCACACTACCCAAACCTTGCCATGCAAACCCAATACAAAATACACTTACAAGGTGAATGTGAAGTGAAATAAAGCCATGGGTCTTGGGGGGGAAAAGATTAAAAGGTGCCATGTGATGGTTGTCACAAGGGTTCTTGGGTGAAGGAAGAGACGAGATCCTTGACTCCATTATCAGAAGGCTTGATTTATTTTTTTATGATATATACATATGCTATAACTATACTAAAAAGAAAAAAGCAGGACAGCTTTTCAGAAGCTTGCTAAGCTAAGAATAGAAAAGTAAAGAAGAATGATAACCAACCCTGCTTTCTCGGACTGTGTCCGAGCGAGCTCAGTTCTGGATTCGCCATTGTTTCTAAACATCCAAGCTGGGCCAATCCAGACGGACCTGTTGCATTCCACAGCAGCAGATAACCTATTGTTTACATCTTGTTGCTGAACTTCTCAGCTTC
>NW_005054352.1:4531380-4531848 GCF_000277835.1 Geospiza fortis | reverse complement strand
TCATAAAAGAAATGTCTGTGACAGTGCTGCAGTATTTTTTATAGAATTAGAGAAATGCAGAATAATCCCAAAGCTTCCGTATCCAAGGAAAAATAAGACCCATAAAACCAGACAACTTCTATTCTTTTAAGCAACAGCAGATTTACTATTACCTACATGACAAAGATTTTAAAAGTCTCTCTGGAAATGGCTAATATCTCATTCTCCACAGAAAATAACTCTT
Source organism: Geospiza fortis (assembly GCF_000277835.1). Taxonomy (NCBI): domain Eukaryota; kingdom Metazoa; phylum Chordata; class Aves; order Passeriformes; family Thraupidae; genus Geospiza; species Geospiza fortis. Next base: position 4,531,625 of record NW_005054352.1, on the reverse strand, counting down.
CAGTAGCAGCTTAGTCTTTCTGACAATAAATTAGTGATGGAACCTTCCAGAAGGAAGCAAGGTTGTACCTGCATTACTCAGAGAAAAGTCATAATACAATGTTTATGTTATAAAACTGATCTTGTGCTTTTAAAAGATCACAAGGAATTTTCCTAGAAAACACCTAGAAAGACTGAAGCTGTATTGCTATAATCTTTCCATTTTAGGAAATTGTTGCCTTAAGGCTTAAGCCATCCCAAAACTAT
>NW_005054352.1:4528992-4531334 GCF_000277835.1 Geospiza fortis | reverse complement strand
AGGAAGTTTTTCTTTATTTCCAGTTCTTGAGGTGTGTTTGGATATTAGTAATTCTGACATTATGAACTCTCCCTTCAATTCTTTCCCTTCAGCAAGAATTGCATTTTGGATCATTACACCTAACTGGTTGCTTCTTTCTCATCCTCATCTCATGACTGCACCTAAGGTCTGCGGAGACCAGGTACAGGTGCTGGCTGGCTATGTTACTTCAAAAAATCACATTACCAGCTGACTGGTTGTGAACACCCCTACCTCCCCACCCCACCACAAAAGAACCAAAACAAAACAAAACACCAAAGAGACCTCTCCCAAATGAAATGAAACTCAAAAATAAAAAAATCAAAACAAAAATGAACAAAACAATAACAACAATATCCCCTGTCCTGTGCTGGAGCACTTACCCAGGACACTCAGAATAAGTCCTGTTGGGCATTCTTGTTCCTTGCCAATAACATGTACCATTAATGAGAACAGAGTGTGTGGTTCTAAAGGAAGGGTAATGCTTTAGTCCTGAAATGGAGAGAAGGGCCTCTGTCAAATATCTGACAGTGCCAAGCAGGGTTGTTCAGCCAAGTTTGTCCAAAATGCCATTTAGAGGCAGAGGGTGGGGGGAAGGTGGGAAGAAGGGGAAGAGGGTGTGGCAGGAAACAACTTGTGAGTATGGAAGTACAGAAGTTCGCACAGCCTGTACTTGTTTTTAAAAGACCGATCCGGATTAAGAATCCCACTCATAGAACTGAAGCTAGACCTTCAAAGTGACAAAACACAGTTATCACTACTTTACCTTCGTAGTTTGATACACTTTTTAGTGAGCTTTTGTTTGGGTTTTTTGTTTGGGTTTTTTTATGAGGGGTTCAGGTGTTGATAAGGTTTTCTTAACATTAAAGCATTTTACCATTAGTGACTCTGTTGAGTGTAGATCTTTTCTTCACAGAGCTACTGCTTAAGTAGCTCTGAGTTTTGTTAGTCTGCAACTGGGGAATGTGTTGTGGCTCAACCCGAGACAGCAGTCAAGCCCCAGGTAGTGCTTACTCACTGCCCCACCTGCAGGACTGGGGAGAGAATCAGAAGGGGAAAGGCTAGAGAACTCTCTCGTAGGCTGAGATGCAGGCAGTTTGATAGGAAAGCAAAACTCACACACACAAGCAAAGCCAAGTAAGGAATTAATCGACTGCTCCCCACAGGCAGGCAGGTGTTCAGCCATCTCCAGGAGAGCAGGGCCCCATGGCACATGATGGTGACTTGGGAAGAACACCATCACTCCAAATGTCCTCCCTTTCTCCTTCTTCTCCCCACTTTATATACTGAGAATGATGATCTGGAATATCCCTTTGGTCAGTTTGGGTCACCTGTTCTGGCTCTGTTTCTTCCAATTCTCCCATGCACTCCTACCCTACCACTGTAGCAGCACAAAGAGCAGAAAACACCTTGGCTTTGTGTAACATGTGCTCAGAAATAACAACCACCTCTGTATAATGAACCCTCTGTTCAGCACAAGCCCAAAACACAGCCCCATGACAGCCAGTGTAAAGAAAATTAGCTCTACCCCAGGTAGAGGGTAACTCTACCTGGTTACCCCATCCTGTCTAACCAGGACAGAATGTTGTGCTCCTTCTGGAAGGTAAATGATGTTTGAAGGGAGCTTGATTTACTGACCTTGAGTAAACTATACTGGTAGTTAAATATGTCTTCCCTAATTGATTTAACATCAAGATAGCCCTGTGGGCTTCATGTTTGACATACTTCAATGAAGAATTGGATTCGAGTTTTTTCATTTATATTTAGAGGACTGCTTTGCTGTCTCGTTGTAGAGAAGGTTCCCAAAACTGTGTGACAGTTGTTGCTCCAGAGTGTAATGCATACATAAATCATCTAAAGTAGATCCACGAAGTCACAGATACTCCTTTTTTTATTTTTTCCCAGTTAGTAAATGTGGAAGGAAGAAAGCAGAGCTGAAAAAACCCTGTGTTTACAAATTGGAACATTTGTTTGTCAGTGCCAAAGTACAAGCTTTATGTTGCTGCTTTTACCGACGTCCTCACATTTCTCTCTAACTTGCAACACCAGGTGTCACTGTAGCAAAGTGGAAAGGTTTGCTTGCAAGTTAGCTTCGCGCTGCTCGGTGGTACACCAGGCTGGGCATCTCTGGGGGGCTTTGTTTTCACCCCTCAGAACTGGCTGGCCAGCTGCTATCTCACAGGGACGCGGCCCCCCTTGGTCTGCGCGCTGAGCTGCGACCCGGACCATCTACACTCCAGCAAGCTTCTGAGGGGAGGAGCTCGGGATCAAGGGCAGACACCTGAGCCAGAAATCCTGCTTTTAATGTGAAGTTTGTTTGTAGG
>NW_005054352.1:4517533-4528972 GCF_000277835.1 Geospiza fortis | reverse complement strand
GGAAAGCTTAAAAGGCTGTACTTCCCAGCCTGGCAGCCTGGCTCACCCACCTGCAGCTGCAGTAGCACAAGCAGGCGAGTGCTGAGTTTCCAAAAGTCAGAGCTACCAACTTCATACTGTATGTTTGCCTCTTATAATGTGACTATTTAATTAATTAGAACATACACGTGCAAACAAAAATAAAATCCATACCAACCAACCAAACAAGTGAACACTGCACAAACACAATAAATTACACAAATCAAAAGATTACACATAGTTAGATTAAGCTCAGCTCCTTAATTTCCCCAGAAATCTTGGAGAACCTGGTGTAGAGTTGTTGAGAGAGAAAGAAACCTGAAAATGAAAATGTACTGCCAGCATGTCACATTTAACCAAGAACTCCCATTTTCCACGGCAGCTTCTCAGGAGCAACCCTGAGTTGCTAGTTGAGAGGACATGGAGGTGTGTGTCAGGACCACACAGAAAATTTTTAATTTTCTCTTTAGTTAGGGAGAAAAAAAGAAAAAGTAGGTAGAAAAGGAAAAGAGTTAGTCTGCCTTCCTGTTACGAATTCCTTCTCAAAAATCACTTGCTCATTCACCATGGTGGGCTAGCCATAACTGAGAGCCAAATGCTCACTCAGCTTTGTTTTCACACAGCCAAATGCTTCCTAGCTTTGTTCTCTGCAACATGGGAAAAGGTAGAAGAAATGTAAGGAGACTTGTGAGATAATTACAGCTTAATTGAGACCCAACCCTAATCCCAATCCTAACCCTGAAAGTAAAATATAAAGTAAACGATGGGTGTTGGGGCTGTGCAAATCAAAAAGGGAAATACACTTTCCACTTCCAGGAGCTGTTTAGTTGCTACCAGAAGAGCGGGGTTTTCCCATGAGTAACACTTGTGGGTTGCTATAGAGAACATCAGCTCCATGTCAGCCAGACCCAATACATTCAGGTACTGCATGTGCTTTCTGAATTGTTTCAGTGTCACAGCAAACTCAGCTCTGAGCACCAAAACCTTAAATTATTGTAAAACATTCAGTGCAGACCTTTGCTGACACACACTGAACAAATTTGTAAGAAGCTAGATCAGCATACACCTGGGGATCCATATGTACCAATATAATAAAATGTTTGCCTCTCACTAAAAGTAAGTCACAGTGCTCACTGTGGGGTATAATGCATGACAAGCATTTCTTTCCTTGAAAGAAAGATTTGAATCTGTACTTTAAAAAGAATTAATGTCTTCTTCATCAGTCAGCAACTGGAAGACTGTCAGCAAAATACACAAAAAATAGTAAAGTGCTAAATATTTAGGATACGGTTATTTGGAATCATTTGAATTTGAGAGCAGCAGCAACATTTGAATTTGTGGTTTGTCTTTTTCTCTTTTGGAGGTTCCTCAATCCCTTCACTTCATGAATGTGTGTGTGTGTGTGTCCTGGAGAGCATTGAGTTTGAGTGGTCATGAGAGGGACAAAGTACAATCATAAGTGCTTAGGGATAGAGACCTGAAAACTATTTATGGGCCACTCCTCCTCAGAGGTTTTCAGACCTCCTTGTTATTTCTTCCACAATTAATTTCAGACTTTGACTGGTGATCTCTAGCAGATAATTATGTGCATGAGAGCATTCAAATCCATGCCACCATATTGGTTTATTTAGTATTAAGGTCTGTATTACAATAGAGCAGCTTTACAGAACAGCACTGCGCCAGGTATCTTTCTGAAGTACTAGAGGACTTTCTGAGACATAGCAAGTTGTCAATTTATCTCAGGTGTCCTGGTTTTTTGGCTGGATAAATGTTAGTTTTCTTCCTAGTAGTTGGTACAGTGCAGTGGTTTGGATTTATGTTTTTGTAAGAAAGAAGAAGAGTTTAAAGGGTTTAACACCAGCAACTAAGCTCTAAACAGCCACTGGCTCATTCTGCTCTTCCCACTTCTCCTCTTTCCTCCTCATTTTCTGGTGGGATAAGGGAGAAAATCAGAGTAAAAAAGAAAAAGCATGGGTAGAGATAAAGACAGTGTAAAATGTACAGCAAAAAGGTAAAGAGAAAGGTAAAGCAAAAGACACACACACGCGCAAAGAAAACCAAGGAATTAGTTTACTGCTTCCCATGAGCAGGCAGGTGTTTATTCCTCTCCAGCAGACCAAGATTCCATTACAGGTGATGGTGACTTGGAAGACAAGCGCCGTCACTCCAAAGGTCCCTCTCTTCCCCTTTCTGCCTCCACTTCATATACGTAGCATGATGTCCTGTGGTGTGGAGTATCTCTTTGGTCAGTGGGGCTCAGCTCTCCTGGTGGTGTCCTTTCCCCAGCCCCTCTCTGGCTGCGTGGGGTGAGAAGCAGAAAAGAGCCTGGTCCTGTGTAAGCACTGCATCAAATTCAGACTGTATAAAAATCAGTGGGAATCTCAGTAATAAATCTAATGAGGTCTGGATCAGACATTTTCCAATCTCTACTGTGCTAAAGGTGACTTTGAATATGAAGCCTTCTGCATTGCAGGCACGCAGATCAGATCTTGCTCCTGCTGAGAAGACCTTGTGGTTCACATGGATTCTCACTATAATGAGATGGTTCACAAGCATATCCACAAGTGCTTGTTTATCCAAATTGGTCACACAGAAGCTGTTTTGAAAATCTGTTATTGCAGTGTTTATTTCTGATGTGAATTTCTCTTGCTGGAAAAGCCATTGTACCTAAGGAGGTCTTAAGTCTCAGAAAAGGTAGATTTGGGGGTAAAATTTTTTTCAGCCCAACAAATAGGTGTAGTTCCTGTTTATCCCAAAAGTGAATTTTCTGACCCAAATCTTGGGAGCTGAAGGATTCATCTTCCAGTGGTCTAAGACAGGTAGACACAGAGGAGTTGAATAAGACAGCTACCAGCAATTCTTCTGTTTTTCTAGACTTTTCTCAGGTAGAGCTAAAGATTTCAAACATGCCTTCTCTGCTAACTTGACTGTTTTTTTGACTCTCAGGGTATTTTGTGTATTGAAAACAAAATAGATGAAATTTAACAGCATCTGTTGAATCTTCCCTAAATTCCCCCATAATTTTTGTTGCAAACTTAAATGATTTCTATGGTAACAGCAGAAGAGTGTTTCTAAATTTATAACATCACATTGTGGGTGGGCATCAGTGCTCTTCTCTGCTGAAAGATATTTGCAATTGAACCATTATAGGTAAAGTCTAAGATTTGCTTAAAACAAATTATGTATTTTTATTGTTTTACTTTTTAGGGCTGGTACAATAGGCAAAAAGTTCATTTTTGTTCACAATTCAGCTATGAATCACTTGCCTTGGCTGCAATAAATGTGGTGACTGGATTAGCTGTACCAGCAGTGTTCAGGTGTCAAGAACTCTTCCTTTACATAATGTTAATCATAAAAGTGTCAAAATCAAATATCTGGTCACAGACATATGTCTGGTCATAACTGATGGCTTAACCATGGTTTACAGTGTGAGCATTTATAATTAAAGACCAAATCAACAGCATGAAATGAAAACAATTGAAAGCTACAGCTTTCACAATACTGTTGTCATTTAGTAACAGTACTAATATTGAATTAAATTAGGTAAAATTAGTATTTGTTATCACAGAAAAAATCTAGGGGTTCTTGATACCTAATCTAAGTAGGCATATCCCTAGTGTTTTTTGAAATGGATAAGGTAGTTACTAGGTCTGTATTAAAAGCTGAAAGTAGCTTTTTTCTGAGGAATATCTGAATTTGATCTACAGTGTTTCCTGAATTGCAAAAGACTCTGCAGTAAAAGGCACAGGCCATCATGTAAGTCAATTGTATATGGAACAAAGTAAAGTGCATGGATAAGGAACAAGATATGTTTTGTAAAGAGATGTAATATAATGTTTTAGGAGTTGGAGGCTACATTGGAAAAAATCTTTCTGAAATCTCTTTCTGGTGTACATGAAGTAACATCAAAACATAAAATGATTTGGGTTGGAAAGACCTTAAAAACCATCTAGTTACAACCCCCCTAGCATGGGCAGGGACACCTTCCTCTCCCAGAACTACCAGCTCTTTTCTCTCCTAATTTGGAGTGAGTAGATGAGAGTTTGAGCAAATGGACAAGAAGAGAGAAATCTTGTCCTTTCTTTATCCAGTAGATAGAAATTAATAGACAGAAATACTGTTTTCAACAACATTTTCCTAATCATATTTTTCAGACACTGCCTTCCTTACTAGCAATTTATTTCCTGATGCAAAAACAGCTACAAGGTCAAAAACATCAGTGCAGAAGGTCTAGAAAATATTCCATGTACCGTAAAACACTTACTTTAAGAGCTTAAATAGTCCTTGTGGCCTTGTGCTGGCAAACAGCTGGAGTCCTAATTCACCTTCTGAAAAATATCAAATCTATTTTTGTGCGATCTTAAAAAAAACCCCAACAAACCCACTTTGACTCTGACTTGGTCAGTTCATTTTTTACAATTGCTGTTTGCAGCGTGCAGGAATTAATCACTCTGATTAATGTCTATGGTATCTCACATCAAATGCAGGCCTGTTTCTTTGAACAGTTTTTACTGAAGTGGGTCCAACTCAGAACACAATGTAGTTTCAATAAGGCAGGTCAGTTTAAAGATATAAATTATATATTCCCTCCCTGTTTCTGGCTTAGAAGCAAGTAACCATGGTGACTGGAAAAGCTTAACTTCTGCACATATTCTGAGATTGTCACCTTTCACAGCTTTATTCCCTTCTTAGCCCCCCAAAAAGAATTACCTTGCCAAAATAACTTCATTACTTCATAAAGCGATGCCAATAGAAAAGCTTCTTGCCATTCAGCCTAACTCCAAACTGCTGTTCTTGTACCACACAGCAGGTTATTTCTAATCTCATATGTGCATGGCAGGTCTGATGACAAACTGGAAAAAAAAAAAAAGCTGACCAAACAAGTCCAAAGGACATTCTCCATATGAAAGATAAGACTTTCAAAAACACCCCTGTGCCCAGGGAGCCTGGCCTGTGCTGACTCCTTGACACAGGGAATTTACTGTTGTAAATTTCTGTAAATTATTGTTGTACTGCCCTGTGGAGCTCACACAGGTGGCACAGGGTCAGCCAGCGCTTGGCAGGTTTGTACTCAACCCAGGATCACCACTGTGCTGGGAAGTCCAGCTTGGAAAGCCCAGGAGGGAGTCAATGCCCAGGAGGAGACAGAATGGGGGCTGCTGGTGATGGAGTCCCTTGCCTCACCCTATCCAGCTGTGACACTGCCACCGCCAAGCCCCCGAGCAGGCCCTGCCCAGCAAGGGGCACCACCTCCCTTCATCTGGGGCTGCACAGGGGGGTTCTTGACCAGTGAGCCATCATCCTCACACTAACAAATAGTCCCCCAAAAGCTGTTCTTCTGTAGGCCCGATATTTACATCATGTACATCAATGTGGATTGTGCATGGTCACCCCACAAAAAAATCATGGACTGATCTCCACATCTTCCGCCCCAATATAAATGCATAAAGACAGGTGTATCTCATCAGTATTACCTTAAAATGCATAGGTCCCTAAATTATTCTTACCATAAAGGGATGTCTGCTAGTGAGGTGGTCTTCCTATAGGAAGTGCACTCAGAGGTATCACTTCATGGGGCTCTGTCTGACAAAACTGGAGCAACAACAGTTCCACCTGATTAGCTGGTCTAGGATTGTTATGATGGCTGAGACCAGCTGTCGAGAAAGTATATTCCTTTATTTTTTCCTTGCTTCTATATACTGTGTACTTTTTGGAAGAGTAAAGAAGGCATTTTGGCATGTGCTTATACTCAGCATCATACATTCTCTTAGTTCTTCAGTTTCAGTTGGTTAGTCTGAAAATACGTCTTATCTTATAAAGCCTTGTCAAAAAGAAGAAGTTCAAGTATCAAGATAGACAGGGCACCACTTTCCAAAATCACTTTGCAAAGAAGCCTCCAAATCTTTAACTACTTTTGGTATACAGCCATTCTAAAAAAATGAGAAAAAAACTTGAAGCAAGGTTGTAACAAAGATCCCATAGTAATTCTGTTTTGTATCTGTATAATGTATTTCTTTGAACTGTTTCAGTACAACTCTTTTTAGAAAGAGCAAAAGTTCACTCAACTATACTTCATGGAACAAAGTCTCAGCTGAGGAGAAAACTTGCATTTTAAGTGTCTGCTGGACCATGACTGCAAAATGGAAATTGAGGCTGCTGATTCCTGTAATCCAAATCAAGTTTTAAAGCTGAAAGTGCTCACTTTTTCAGGGCTTTGACTGTATTAACACCAGACCTGGACATAGTGCCAGATTAGTGCATTTTGATAGAGTGAGAAACAGAAGGATGCTGCTGCTAGATACAAGGTCTTTTCCTGAAGGCACAGTAAATCACACCCACAATACAGGGAATCTCTGGACTGTTGATAAAAATTGTATTTTGTTGTTCTACTAATAGGAACATATTAAATTTTCATTCCTTCATTGCTGGCAAATATAAACTGAATTTTGTAGCAGAAAGAAGTAGTAGTAGAAGTAAGAAAAGGTGGTGGGGAGCTCAATGTGATTTTGAGGGATCCAAGCAGGCTTTTGGGGTCCAGTCAAGATAAAGATTTTCTTCCTATTATGTGTTGTGAGTAGAGGGCTGGTTTGGGCAGACAGGCTGATGACCACTTCTCTTTGTCTACACCCAAAACCGGTGTAGAGTAAAACTGGGGATGCATGAGCATTCCCTTGTAAAAATAATGGATATAAACTGAAGTTTCACTCTTTTTGGAGTATGTCAAACCCTACCAGCCCCAAGCTAGGATTGTCTCTGGAAATACTTGCTGATGCCTGGTAGCTCACTTCTTGATTTAGGGAACCCCTGACACAGTTATCACTGATCTTTCCCAGAAGTTAAAATACCAGGTTTGACAACCATCCATCTGAAAATCCAATTCTTTTTTTTGTTCTTGTTTATAGTGCAAGCTTCTTTGGTGATTATGATGTTGTTTTAATCCTTGTAGTTCACAAGTGCAATGCAGTACATGACATACATACCCTTTGGCATTTCTGTGGTGTGATATCCAACTCAAACAATACTTGGGATTAAAAAAAGCAACTAAAAGTACTAAAAATTTAAAACCCTCTAGCCTGTAGGTGTTCCAGTTATTTTGTGTGGAAACTAAACACTAATATCTTCCTCTTCCACTTAAACAAATCTGGAGTAATTTTTGAGATGTATAATAAGAAATTTTCTAAGAAGTAGAAACCTTAGAAACCCTTTTTTTCCTATGCTCTCTGATCTACAATTAAAAATCCTGCACCCCAAAAATTTTAAATAATTATGTTGGTCTTTGAATTAATTATGTTGTGTTTTTCTCTTCCGAAAGTGCATGGATTAATTTGATTAATGAAGAGGGGTTTAAGGGGATGAGTCAACAAAATATATGAACTCAGAAAACCTGTGCTAGATTCTAAGGACATGTTTCACATTTCTGTTCTGCCCAAGGTTTCACCAAACTCTTCTGAAATTGGGGTGTGAGGGGTTGTTGGGGGAGGTATTTGGTGAAAGAGATGATTTCTGTTCTTTCTCTTTCTTTCTTTCCATCAAGAGATCTCTTGACCATCCAATCAGACAGAGCTGTATCTTTTCTGAGGTTTGATCTGGACTAGCTTGAAATTCTTTTAAGCCACAGCATTGCTGAGCCAAAATCTGTGCATTGCTTAACGTGCTTTATTAAATGAAATTAAAATTATTGCCTCTCTTACCTTCTCTTACCTACCTCAGGCATCAGCCCTGTTAGTGACTTTGTTCTGTGTGTGTAGCAGCCGCACAAATCAAAAGACTGACTGATGTCAGAAGCTACAGATTTTGTAAGGTTCGTTTGGTACTGTTGCATAAAAACCGTACAACTAAGACAGTGATATCCAGTGTGCAGCTGTTAGAAGGAATCAGACCGCAGTCACCTAACAGGTAACATCCTTCTAGAAAATCAATAACACATGTCTGGAAGGACCACAGTAGACTGGTTTTGACCTACAAAAGGAGGAAATAGTTTGGGCCAAACCTGCCAAATTTGTTTCTCTTTTCTTTTATCACAGTCGTCCTGAGCCTGGTCATCCTGACCTCAGAGACCTAAAGCCAGTCTACCCCGTGAATATCAAGTGCCAGAAAGGTGTACCAGACATGTGGTATGATGTACATAAGGCCTGACTAATGATGATTAACTTTTAGTTGCTAAGCATTGCCTAGTCTTTGAACATCAGTAAATACAGTCTGAAAGTTTTGAGGTTAGCCTGCTCCCATCACAGCAATCCACAGATGCCTAACAGAAACAGTTGGAACACCACCGAAATGCACTGCTGTTTATGTCTTCACAAGGGTCTTTATACTTTAATACACTAGGGGCACAAGACAGACACTACTCAGGGAACACCTGAGGCACAAATTTTTCTCATAAATAATATCTTTTACAAGCACACATTAGCTGCCCTGATAAATCTATTTTACAGTGCTATGCATGCTAATATTCCAATCCTTCACAGGCCTCAGAGAATGTAAATTCTATTGTGAGAACAATGGTTACATTATCACAATTTAGCCTTGCAGATGGCTTTCAAAAACTCTAGTTTCAAAAACTGGTTTTAGCAGAACAGATAAGCTATTCATGAAGTCTAATTGTAATCAATTAGATTTCATGAAATCTAGTTGATTAATTAGACTGTATCTATGTCTCAGCCTTGTATGGTAAGCTACCTGATTTAGTAGGACAAGGTTTTTCTGACTGTGCTTTCAAAGACTAGAAAAGATCAAAATTTACTTTACGACTGACAGAATGCTGCTGATGTCTGGTGATTTTTCCCTCTCACCACTGTCAGTCACCTTGGCCTGGACCACATCACCATCATCATAGCACAGCCTTCAGCAAAGACTCTGGGCCCTGCTGCACCCCTGCTGCCGACAGCACCCTGTCCCTCTGAGGTGGCTTCATTCCCTATGACCTGGCAGCTCTTGCAGCCTTATACCCAAAATCCTGCTTATGGGATGGAGGGATCATAGCTTTTACATGCAAGTAAAGTTAGAAATGTATTGTTAGGATGATGGAAATCCTAAAAGACTAACTCATGAATCTTTAATCATCTGTTGGATAAGAGGGATGGTAACCTGGCTGTGGGATCTGATATGCCACTGATTGCATGGGTTGATCTGACTGATCTGCCTAGCTTAGGCAGGTGTGCCCTCTCTTCCTGACATTCCATATATGTTCCTCTTAATTATGTGTGCTTGGTTAATGAGTAGAGCCTCCCCAACAGACCATTGTTCATTGGTCAAAGGGGTGTGGTAGCTGTGCTCCACTGCTGGAAGCTCTAAGTAAGCTCAAGGTCCGTTTGTAGATAAATGTAGGGTAATCAAGTGCCCAATACTGAAGACACATCCAAATGAGAAACTGCATGCACTAGTCTGCCAGTGGATTTTTTAAAAAATAAAAATTTCTTAGGGCAATGAAGGGTCTGGAGAGTAAGTCATATGAGGAGTGGCTGAGGGAGCTGAGGTTGTTTAGTCTGGAGAAAAGGCTGTTCAGAGGGACCTTATCACTCTCTACAGCTACATGAAATGAGGTTGTAGCCTGGTGGGGTTGGTCTCTTCTCCCAGGCATTGAACAACAGAACAAGAGGAAATAGCCTCAAGTTGGACCAGGGGAGGCTCAGGCTGCACAACAGGAAGAATTTTTTTCACTAAAGACGTTGTCAAGCTCTGAACAGACTGCTCAGTGAAAGTGTTTGAGAAATGACTGGACATGGCACTTACTGCTGTGGTCTAGTTGACATGTGGTGTTCAGTCAAAGGTTGGGCTCAGTGATCTTGGACGTCTTTTCTAATCTTAATGATTATATGATTCTGTGATCTAGATCTAATTATTACAGAATATGAGCTAATAAAATTTCAGTCAAATCCCTTCTATATGGTAAAGTCTTGGTAATAATAAAATTAAAATTGAAACACCCCCCCTCTGTAGTTTTTATCCCCCCTTTCCTAGAGCTCATCTTCCCACTGCTCCCCTGCATCTTGAAGTCAACAGATCTGGGCCCCTAGAAAGGGCAGTGTCGGAAGCTGTCAGCCTCATGAATCACTCAGGAGGAAAATGATACTGATATCACTGGTTTCTTCTTTCTCCAGGAGTCACTTGAGGGCACTTGTACACTTTTTTTTACATATTCCTTTTTCTTCAATGGTATGTAGCATCATACTACATCCAAATTTACTATGTATGATGGTCTCTACATACGGCATATTTATTTGTTCTCTTCGTTATCTTTAAAACCAGTTCTGGCCAGCTCTGGGTCTGCATTTCTTTAACTGATCACCGGAGAGTTGTTTATAGACCTTGTTCCCCACTTTCTGTCACCCCGTGCCTGTACTGCTCTGCATCATACTGTGCATCTCTGCTTTTCAAGGCCTCTGCTATTGCACCAGACCTGGGTTTCTCTGCCTTATGCCATTGTGTCAGAGGTGTAACTACCCCATTCTTCATAGAGTGGCTGTTTGTTGCTGTTATCTGTAAAAAAAGAGTGGTTTGTACTATACACAAGTAAAACAGACTCATCACCAGCTCTTGCTTAATTAGAGGAGTTGCTTTCACAGCTGAGACAATAAAAAGAAAGCTATAGGTTGACAAAAATTCAGCCAGAACAAGACTGACAAGCTTCAGACCCAAGGTCTTGCAAATTCAATAAAAAGAGTAAGTGTGACAGGTATGAGCCCCTGTTAGCTGCTCTGAGGCACCGTGGAAATGGGGAAATATACCATTACTGCCATTTCTACCCTGAAAAAACCAACTACCAAGTGCTTTAGGAGCATGCTTATTCCTGAAACTCTTGACAGTAAGGAGGGGGGGAGTTGTCACTCCTCAAAGGTATTTCATGGAATAAGAATTTATGAAAGAGAGATATGAAGTTGTTAGAGAGGGTCCAAAGGAGGACCACGAAGATGGTGAAGGGCCTTGAGGGGAAGCCTTGTGAGGAGTGGCTGAGATACCTTGGTCTATTCAGCTTTGAGAGGAGGAGACTGAGGTGAGACTTCATCACAGCCTTCACCATCTTCATGAGGGGAAGCAGAGGGGCAGGCTCTGATCTCTTCTCAGCAGTGACCAGTGACTCAAGACAATGGGCTGAAGTTGTGTCAGGAGAGGTTTAGGCTGGATGTTAGGAAAAGTTTCTTCACCCAGAGGGTGGCTGGCCACTGGAACAGGCTCTCCAGAGACGTGGTCACAGCACCAAGCCTGGCAGAGCTGAAGAAGCATTTGGCCAGTGCTCTGAGGCCTCTGGTGTGGCTTTTTGGAATAGTGCTGTGCAGGGCCAAGAACTGGACTTAATGATCCTTGTGTGTCCTTTCCAACTCAGCATAGTTTGTGATTCTGTCACCTAGATGAAGTCACCTGTCACCTAATGCACCCTCAGCAAGTTTTCTGAAGATCCCACACTGGGGGGAGTGGCTGGGC
>NW_005054352.1:4482326-4517487 GCF_000277835.1 Geospiza fortis | reverse complement strand
CTGCAGGATGGGGTGGGGGGAACCCAATGAGGTTAAACATGGGCAAGTGTAGGGTGCTGCACCTGGTGAGGAATAACCCCAAGCACCAGCACAGGTCAGGGTCACCTGCCGGAGAGCAGCTCTGCAGAGAAGACCAGGGAGCCTTCGCGGATGACAAACCTGGCGAACATGAAGAGAGCACTTTTTCCATACATAGGAAGGTGATCACAGAATGTTAAGGGGTTGTTCTATCCCTATCCAGGGCTGTAGCCTCATCCTAGATAGATCACCAAATTCATCAGGCATGAATTCCCCTGTGTAAAGGTATATTGCCTGTCACCAATCGCCTCTTTGTTTTCCATGTGCCTTAGCAAAGTTTCCAGCAGAATTTGTTTAATGGTGTTTTCTGGCACTAAAGTGAGACTGACTGATCTTTAGTTCCCTGGGTCTTTTTTACTATTTTAAAAAATTCATGTTATATTTCCTTTTTTCCAGTCATCAGGGACTTCACCTGACTGCTATGTTTTCTCAAAAATTATGGACAGTGGCTTAGCCACTTCATCAGTCAGCTCCCTCAGGACCTATGGAGGAATCTCATTGGGTTCCATGGACTTGTTCCATGGACACACTCAGGTTCCTTAAGTGGTCTTGAAATGGATCCTCTCCTATGGTGGACCTAGGGATTTTATTCTCCCAATTCCTAAATTTTCTGTTCTGGGCTTGGAAGACGTGGCTGGAGAACATCAGAGGACAGACCTAGGACTTCAAGCATGAAAACTTTGCCTTTTTCAGAGAACTTATAGGTGGGATCTCATAGGAGGTGTCTGTGAAGTGAAAAGAATTCCAGCAAAGCTTGTTGGCCTTCAGGAACAGTGTTCTCCATGGGCAAGAATGGTCCATCCTCATGGAAACAAGGAGACATATCAGGAGGCCAGCTTGATGAAGCAAGCAAGTTTTGACACATCTTCAACAAAAAAAATGCAAATACAGGTTGGGGACACGGGCATGATGCAGAGAAGGAATAAATAAAGAGTGCCAAGGCATGTAGAGGCAGAATAAGGGAAGCCAAAATTCCTCTGGCTTGCAAGAAATGTCAGGGGCAGCGTATGCTTTTACTACTACATTAGCCACAGGAGGCTGACCGTTGTAGTATGGGGTAGGCAATTCAGTGACAGCAGGCATGGATAAGACAGGTCTTCATCACCCTGCTTGTTGTCACCAGCAAAATCTGCCAGGCCTCTGCACTCAGTGAAGGAGGAGAGGAACTACCAGCCAAGTTTAATGGTCAGGTTATGGGTCATGCAGGAGCACTTAACACCCACACACGTCCTGGGACCTGTCCTGCTGCACCCCAGGGTGCTGAGCGAGGTACCTGGTGTCCTTGTACAACCAGTTTCCATCAGCTTTCCAAGGCTGTAGATACCAGGGAGAACCCCAACAAATAGAGAAAGTGAAGTGTCAGAGCTGCCTTCAAACATGGGCAAAAGCCACCTTGATATGCCTGCTGGCTGGCCATCAGTCTGGGGTAAAATCAAGGAGGGAGACATCCTGGAGCCTGCATCTGGGCATCTGAGAGAGAAGACAGCAATGGGGAGCAGTCAACAAAAATTTTCCAAGGGTATTTGCTGCTGCTGGAGGAAGATTCTCTGCAGTTAAACTCTTAATCCAAAGAATTTACATTTGCAGAAATAAACGAGCATGAATAAACATTCATTTGAAGTAAACATAAATTGAGCTACATGATGTTTATTTCAGCTGTGAAATTCTTACTTTTTAAGAGGTTGGTTGGTTGGAAAGTGGGAGCCAGTGCCAAATTCTTGTAACTCCCAAGACTAGATGGAAGATCACCTGATGATGTATTTATTCAACAGGAAAATGATTATACTTTTGCTGCATTTTATCCTTTTGTGTGGTGGCTGTATTGTGTGGGATGTTGAAATATGTACATAATGAACAAATACAATGAATGATCATTCTATGGAATTGTCAATATGTACCATTCTAGTAGCAGCACTAGCCACTCTCATTTCTAAAATGTTTCAGAAAATAAAATGTAATTTGCTTTCTCTTATTTCTCCTATTGCACAAGAGCTGGAAATACGTGGTTCAATAAAACACATTTGTTTGATAAGAGAAAGATCCGAAAGGAAAGACCTGTAATAATATTTTAGATTCCTGAATATGCATTCCTCCTTTAGTGTTCACTGAGTCTTCAGGATGACAGACTGGAAATATGAAGCCTGATTTTCAACTAGTGGGAGTCAGCTCAGCTCCACTAAGGACCTATCTATGAGGCAAGGTGGCTTCTGAGTGTCAGGCTCAGTATAAATGCAACACTTAGAATCTTGAAAGGGAAATTCAGTTTAGATATGAAATTGATGTATTTTTATGAGCTGATATGAGACATGAGAGAAGGTCTTCCCCATTATTAAGAACAGAAATAAAATTTAATCACACTTCCCAAATAGTTAGCTCATTAAATAAAAACCAAAACAACACACTGAAAATGATGTTATTCTGAAGCAGAATAGTATGGAAACATATGTGATAATTCTACGGAGCTTCCCTAATGCAGAAAGCAGCAACTAATCTTTCAAGCCGTGTCTTTCAAATATAAAACTGAACAATTTCTCAAAAATCTGCCAAAGCGCCTGCAGAAGTAATGTTAGAAATAATGAAGAAACAGTTTTACTCAGTGTCCCAAAACAGAAAGAAGGGAATAATACAAAGAGAAAATTCCCTTCAGTTTCATTAACAAAAATGCCCTAATTTTTTTCCAGAATAAAATCATCAGCTTGTTTATTGGGTCCTTCTTTATTATGCTATTCACAGTACTCGTCACAAATCTTACAAATGCAGTCTTACTCTCCCCTTACTACTGCAGCTGCAGTGATGTGTAATTAGGGTTCATAGCAGATGGAAGTCTTTTTGCAACCTCCTTTTATGGAACTTCCAGTGGGAAATAAGGAAATTAGTTTGATGTGTTATTGTTTAGGAATGGTATTCTCCAGTGTGGTCCTCCCACTAAAACCGTGCACTGCTCACTCCCTCTCCCCTGCTCCAGTGCCGTGTGCTGGAGAGGGGAGCTGGGGCCACAAAAGGCAAAGACCACAGGCTGAGATAAGAACTATTTACTGGAAACAGCAATAAGATAAGAAAATGAACAGGAACAGCCACAATATCAATGACAGAATGTACAAAGGAGAATGATTCACATGTGAAATGCCACCTACAACCGTGACCAGGAGGAAGTCCTTCTCCCTGGAAGAGACTCCCTTCCCCCACTCCTGGTAATGAATTGAGGTAGTATAGAATAACTTCTGGGTTCTGGTCATGCCCCCTGGTTACTGCAAATAATGAACCCTGTCCTGACTGGAACCAGGATAGATGTGAAATAAGCTAATACATTTTTATTTTCTCCCTTCTTTTCTTGTCTTTCTGTTACTGAATTCCCAGATTCTTCATCCAAATTCTTCCAACCACAGTCTGTTGTAACTGGGGCCTTTGAAATGGCTTAGAGAACAGGTATATAACCTGAGGCTAGATCTTGACATGGTTGAAGTAGCTGCAGCCACTATAATTATGAAAGAACAATTTAATACCTGTAAGAACAACCTGAAAGAACAACTACTTGTGCAGGCCACTTCATAATAAGAGACAGGCTGACCTCAGTTTTGTCTCCTCACACTGTCCTCGAGAACTCTTCTTGAGGTAAAATTAAGCATCCAAATTTTCAAGTAGAAATCTCACAAGCCCTTTAAGAAGATACTTTGGGGGTAGGAGTTTCAGGGCTAGTATAATAAGCTGTTTCGCATCCTCCACATTGAAACCGCCTCTCTGAAATTTTTTATATCTCAGTTAGAGATCTGTTAAACAGAAAGCTATGAAAAAGCTCTTTTTTGGCAAGTACAGTGGTACTGTGCAAGCAAGTACCCGATGGAGATTGGACAGTCACAACAAAAAGAGCTGCTGCTAAGAGGAACATATAAATTCAGAAGCTTAAGTCAGAAAAAAGGGAGAAAGGCACAGAAGCAATGATTAGCTTGCACATACAAGCCTATCTGTAGCCTTTGTGAAATAGATATTGTCTTGGCAGGCACACTTTCAAAGCAAAGGCATATAATATGTAACCAATCTTAAAAAAAACCCTCAATACTATCTTTAATCAGGTGCATCTGAGCATGATTTAAAAGAATGAGTTATGAACAAAGTGGGTGTTTGCATGTGGGAAGTGAATGAAGTTATTCGGCAGCGAGGAGTTAACGAATTCTGGTGGGTGCTGCTATTTTTGTTTAAGGCACACTGAGTTGCTGTTAGTATTAATACGGCCTTAAACTAATCAGTTGCTTAGTCTTCAACCAATACAGGGTATTAGAAAAGATATCTTCTCGCTCCCAAAAGTAGTTCAATTAAGTTGCCCGGAAAATGAGCTACAATCTGGCTTTTCTGATCAACTCCTTCACTGTACAAATTTGTTTCACAATATAAACATTCCTTCCCCCTAGAGAAAGAAATGTGTCCCTACCAGTAATAAAATAAGATTTTAATGTACACAAAATCTTGTATTTCTGCTGTACTATACTGCCAAAAGTATAGACAAGTATGTAATATGTAATGTAAAGTAATTCATGCTTAGATGGAAAATTTATAAAATAAAAAAATTGTAAAACAAATTCAACATCCAACAAGCCTCTGACCACGGACAACCTGGAGACAGATTACCACACCGAAGCTATGAAACTCCTGGTGGCAGAAGGAATGAATGCCTCATTAACAAGTAAAAGACGTAGCTGGTGCGGACATAGGCTTCCCCTGGAACCATTTGGGAACACCCAAGGACGATCAGTCCTTGATAAGTATCATCAATCGAGATAATCTAAGTCATCAAGAACGTCCATCTGAATATTCGACTTCGGTGCAATAGAGGTCGGATCCAGGTTCACCCAGCGCCGATCCCGCCCCCGATGTTGTCTCTTTGGCTGTGGGTTTTTGAGGATCGTATTTTGGTCGTGGAAATAAAATCTTTTGCATTTATTAATTTGGCTTTCTCGTTGGTCATGTATAACAACTGTAAGCCCCAGTTTCATCTTGTGATGTAAAATACAATTGCCCATTTTTGTTTTGTAGTTTGGCTGTGTCAAAATAGCCTGGCTTTTTCAGTTCAAAATTAACTGCTCAGCTGAGGAGTGAAAGATGCAGCTGAGGCTTTCTCTGCAGATCAGCCTTCCTTATGTTATAGGTACATATTATAATATTGGCTTTCTGCAAATGTTAAAATGGATTTTATATGTGTAGTGTTAAAGTAACTTTGTTATAAAGATATAGTTTTTACTTCTGTTGTTAATTAAGCTTAGACATAGTAGTGAAATAGCTATGCTTGTATTAAAATAACTGCTTGGATGGGATAATATCCAATGAACATAGAATGAGGACACCTGCTACAGATATGCCAGCTATCAGCTCTCACTGTCTGAAGGCAGTGTGGACCAAGGTCCGAACTGCAAGTGATAAAGAGAAGGAGCCAGAACCACAGCCAAGAGACAAACATGCTCTAAAAAGGTGGACCCAAGGAGGGGCCATGTAAAATAGCTCCTGGAAAATGTAAATTAGTTTATTGATATGCATGAGGGACTATGAATATGCAAAGAGCTGATGTAAGGGAAAAGGTCTTTAAAGGGTATCTCCAAAGATAACAGCGTGCTCTTGGCTGAGTGCCAAGATGCACCCGGCCGTAATAACCTTTGCTCTGTGGTCCTTGTTTTCTATTGTCCTTTATTAAACTTTAAAAATTTTCACAGGAGCATGAATGTGTTTTTCACACTTATAATTTGATATCATTTTTTTATAAATAAATTTTGTGATTCCATAGATGAGCTGAAATCAAGAAGTCTGACAGCAGCCATTTCAAAATCATTGTCCATTATTTCAGTTCAGCCAGTTCAAGATTCCTAAAACTACATGGGATTTAAGTTTTGCAACAGCAGAACATACTTTGAGGTCAGTGTTTGAGGAGCATCACCACTCATAGCAAGAAATCAGCAGGGGTAACCGAGAGGTCTATGATATTTTGCAGTCAGAAACTTGCTCAGATATTTTACATTTCTGCACAATTTCCCTGATGTGACACAACAGACCTGGCATTGCTGGAACATAGTTAATTATTGTTTAAAATGGTCTGGGTTTTGCTAGCACACGGCTCTGGAATAGCCCAGGCACATCCAGCTTTGTTGGTTTCCCAGCGTCCCCTGGCCACCTGCTGCGCTGTGCAAACACCTCTGGAGCAGCCATGTGTTTCCTAGAAACCAGAAGTTGCCACGCGTCTCTTGTACCCAGAGTGTTATAAACAAAATTCTGCCGATTTTTTTTTTTTTCTTTTGTAGAAAAAAGAGTTGAAAAACCAGTCAGACTAGTTGGTGCCGAGGTAGAATTTGTTATTGTAATCCTGGGTTGTTGTAACTAATTGCTCCTTTTGTATTGGTAAAGCCCTGCCTGAGGCTAAATTGTACTTCTCCCCAGACAGTGAGGGGAAAGGACGTGGGAGGGGGGGTATTAGAATATGCAGATTTCAGGACCAGTGTACTATGGGATGTGTCAGACTTGCCATAAAAACCCCAAAAACAACGAGCCAATGCAAGATTAAGAAGTTAGAGTGATTCCTGGACATGAGGAACAGAGTCCTGCACTGGCTCAGCATCCTGAGAGATGTTGGGAGACCTCGGTGCCCCTCGCCCTGTGAGGACCGGACCCGCCAGCTCTGTCCCTAGTGGACAAAGCTGTACATATTCTCCTTTTCTGATCCACGCTGGGAAAGGAGGCGGAGACTGCAGGCCATCGAGTTTTCTAATCTTAAACTGATCACTTTTAATAAAGGCATTAAAAGGAGAAAAGTCTCCTGCCCTGTTGATTTCACAGACCACCGCCTAACTGCTCATAATCCTGTTTGGGATTGTGCCTGGGTGTTGGCAATCTTCTCTGCACAGTGAAGATGGCCTGCCCTCTTGGTAGTCATTACTGCAGTACAGGATACCAATTATATGACACTTTCAAAATCTGTCTGGCTTTATCATGGAATCTATCTACCCAGAGCCTTCACTGAAGAGTGGCACACATGCGTGACCTCTAATTTTGCAGGCTTGGGAGGTATGTAGTTGCTGCAAATACAGCTATAAACTTCCCTTCCCTTCCCTTCCCTTCCCTTCCCTTCCCTTCCCTTCCCTTCCCTTCCTCTCTTTTTGTTATAAATGCTCAATGAGAAAGCCAAATTAACAAATGCAAAAGATTTTATTTCCACGACCAAAATACGGTCCTCAATCGCCGCAGCCAAAGACAGTGTCGAGCCCGGGATCGGCGCTGGGTGAACCTGTATCCGACCTCTAGTGCGCCGGGTGTCCCTCTGTTCACAAATCCCATTTCCAGTGGGGCTGTTTTATACAGTTTCTTCTGCCTGAGGCAGAGGTGCCCTGATTTCTTTTGTAACCCCACATATGCATGAAGTTTCTTTCACTGTGCTGGGCTGGGCAATCGCTGTTTCCTGGGGGGTGGCGGTGCTGATCATGTCAGGGGAAGTCCAGTATTCAGACGGACGTGTTAGGTTATCTCGATTGATGATACTTATCAAAGACTGATCGTCCTTGGGTGTTCCCAAATGGTTCCAGGGTAAGCCTATGTCCGCACCAGCCACGCCTTTTACTTGTTAACGAGTCATTCATTCCCGCTGCCGCCAGGAGTTTCACAGCTTCGGTGTGGTAATCTGTCTCCAGGTTGTCCGTGGTCAGAGGCTTGTTGGATGTTGAATTTGTTTTACAATTTTTTTATTTTATAAATTTTCCATCTAAGAATGAATTACTTTACATTACATATTACATATCTTCTCTTTCTCTTTCTCTTCTCTTTCTCTCAGCCCAGCAGGTGTTTCTGCCTGTACTTGCCTTGGAAGCTGTACGGTTGGCACACAGCAAAACTTGTGTAGAGTCACAGAGTAGATGTTCTCTTTCTCAAATGATACGTCCAGAGCAGAAAGAGTATTTTTGACTGGTATTTACCTAGTTGTCCAGACATCCATTTCTCTCTTACTTGACAGAGCAATGGGATAAAACTCCTCTTCCCCTAGACAGTGAAGGACTCACTGAGAAACTGTGGTAGGCCATAGCTGTTTTTCTGTAGCTCTGCTTGGAGGACTGAGAAAAAGGAGCCTATTTGATTTGCATAAATTAACTGCCTTTTACAAAGGCTTAGTCGTGGTGGGGTTTTTTTTTCCCCTCCCTGTTGTATCTAATAGAAAAAAACCCAAATTACAGTGTTTTAACACTGATAGTGTGTGAATGAGTGTGACTTACCAGGGACCAAGATTCTCAAAGCAGACAATCCACTTTGCCTGCTCTGTCTTTCTGTCATGGTGTGCTATTTAAAGCTTCATACTTGCATATCAAAAGAGCCTGTGAGTCACGACAGAACATCTGAATCACAAAAAACCGTGCTTGTGCCATGGATGAAAAAAATAGCTTCACTGTGAATGCTGCCAGGCAGCAGATAGTTGAATACCTGTGTGTATGTGAGTAGATGCTGGAAGCAGAACTTCTGCATTCCCAGGAAGCAGGATAGTTGCCTGATAGTGGCAAGGGTCACAGGGCGGACCCATAAATACTAATAATACCTACTTTAAATACAGATGGCATTCTCCAATTCTGGAAGGGATGCCAGAAGCCCCTTAAGAGGCTGATGACATATTCTGCTTCTGCACACAGACTGTTCGGGTTAGGAAAGCTGGAGCCTGGAAAAGAGTTGGTAGAAAAAAAAAAGACAACTGCCTGGAAGCGAAGGGAGACTCTGGAGATCAGACGGCTGAGTGAAGATGAGTGCCAGGAGATGCCCAGAATTCCTAGCCAGCAACACACTAGAGAGGAACCTGCCAGAGGTGACACAGCAGGAACCTGTGTGACATTCTGGCTGACAGCACTGGGTCAGCAGTGACCTCCCTGCTGCAGACTGAGGTTGACAACTGGGAGCCTAATGCCGAGGGAAGCAAAGGTGTAAGTGCAGAGCTCAGTTCCCAGATCCTTGATGAGTTGTCATTCAATATGTCTCATCTGGGAAACCTTGACATGTTGCTTCATATTTTTAATTTAATGATTTTTAAAGAATTTCAGAGCAAAAATTTACTAATATGTGCCAGGTGGTGCAAACAGATGCTTTGGGTTAGAGATACCACTGCTCTTTCCCACAAGCATTAAAAGAAACAGCGAAAGGAAAAAAGCACAGTACGTATTTACTTCAATGATTTTGAGTGTTTTTATCTCTTTAATAAGATTTTTCTGCTATAGTGGAGTGAAAAAATTCTAAAAAACCTAAAATTTTAAAAAACTTCACACAGAATATTTAGCTAATCTGTTTTATCAGAAATAGCACAAGATCGGATACCATATACAATCTGTTTTTGACCATCTCACTAACTCATATGAGAATGACAGACCTCTAGCCACTTTTCATGTAGAAGTATATTATGGTATCTCCACAAGATTTGTGGAGATACTGATGCTGTGCTCCACATTCGTCTTACTAACCATTAAAAAATACAAATTTTCACTGTTACATTGTGCAAAATACACAGATAGGAAGAGTAGCAAATAATAGAATCCACTTCTGTGATCTGGACATCTTGACTGCTTTGTCTCAAGCAAATTGTGCATACATAGACAGACACAAATATAAGGTGTATGTTCATGAGTGATTATGTATATTGTATTTATTCTGCAGCTAGCTGAAACATAGGATTTATTGTGGTCTATAAGGCAACATGGCCTGTTGGTGCCATACTGCCTTATAGACCACAATAAATCCTATGTACAAGCAAAATGGCAAACATCAGGAAGAATTTCTTCATGGAAATGGTTTTTAAACATTGGAACAGACTGCCCAGGGAGATGGTGGAGTCATTATCCCCAGAGGTGTTCAAGAAACAACTGGATGTGGCACTCAGTTCTGTGGGCTAGTGGTAAGCAGTCAAAGGTTGGACTCAATGATCTTAGAGGCATTTTCCAGCCTAAAAGATTCTCTGTGTGATATGTAGGAGAAAGACTACAGCATAAAGAGGAGTCACATAAAAACAGAACTGAAAAAGTGCTATTAGTTACAATCTGGTCAACAAATTGAGGTGAGGAAGTAAAGAATGCCAAGCATGATGAAACAATGTTCTTGGACAACCCTTGGCTAAAAAGGACAAGTGATCCAATGCTTCTTCATTCATTCATTCATGGCCTCTACAACATTTCTTTGTGTCTTGGTGTTCTGCTCTGTGGTATGTTATGCATGTGTTCATAATGCTCCAGTCAGTAAAGTTTGTCCAGAGCTTTTGCGGATGCATTTCCAGCAAGACAATTTTTTCCTCAGCATTCCCTTTGGCAGTAGCTCTGTGATTGTTTTGTGAATTCTGTCAGGATACTCTTCTGGAGATGTCAACAAGAGCATGGGAATGTGACTCAGTATGTGTCCTTCATGCCAACTTAAGGTTCAAGAAGAGCAAGCATTCCATAAAATTGTGAATACTGTCATTACCTTCGGGGGAAAAAAAAGACTGATATCTTCAGAAGAAGGAAGATACTTAGAATCACAAAATGGTTTAGGGTTTCTTGACATTGAAACTCATCTAGACCAAACCCTCTACCACCTTCTACTAGTCCAGGCAGGGACACCTTCTACTAGTCCAGGTTACTCAAAACCCCATCCAACATGGTCTTGAACACCTCCAGAGATGGAGCATCCACAGCTTCTCAGTGAATCTGTTCCAGCGTCTCACCACCATTACAGTAGAAAATTTATTTCTTATGGCCAATCTCAACTGACAGTCTTTCAGTTTTAGATTGCTATCCCTTGTGCTACCACTAAAGGCTCAGGTAAAAATATTTCATATAAGAAAGAATTATATAAGATCACTGTAAGACAAATATATGTTGAAAAAGCACAATAAAATCCCTATTGGATTGTTTTCTTCTCCAGGCTAAACAATCTCAACTCTCTGTCTTCGCAGGAGGGGTGCTTCAGGCCACTCATCATCTTCATCACCTTCCTTTAACATGTCCTTGTCTTTTCTGCGCTGGTAACCCAAGAGCTGGATGCAGTACTGCAGGTGGAGTCACACAAGAGCAGAGCAAAGGGACAGAACCCTCTCCCTCACCCTGCTGGCCATGCTGCTTTTTGTTCAGCCCAGCATGCAACTGACTGTCAGGGCTGAAAGGGCATGCAGCAGATTCATATCTAACTTTTCGTCTACCTGTGTGCCCAAGTCATGCAGGGCTGCTCTCAATTCACAGCCTCTGCTGATGCTGGTGACTGCTCAAACCCACTGAGTACTGCTGAACTTCATGAGGTTCACATTGTCTCAGTCCTCAAGCCTGCCAAGGTCCCTCTTGATGGCATCCTGTCCCTTCAGCACATCAGCTGCACAGCTCACCTTAGTGTCATCTGCAAGCTTGGTGAGAATACACTCAATCAATGTTTCTGTCATTAATAAAGACATGATTTTACCAGTGCTGACACAGATCCCTGAGGCACACCTCTTGTTAGGGATCTCCTTCGGATACTGAGGCATTAAAATCAAATCCTTGGATACAGCCATCCAGCCAGTTTCTTATTCACCTAGTAGTCCACCAATGAAGCACATCTCTAATTTATCAACAAGGATGTTGTGTGAGACAGTGCCCTCAATGGATTAAGGCTCTCACCTTACCTATTGCCACAATTCAAAGTGTTGACCTGTGGTGGTGTTCACAGGGCTCCCAGGAAGAGGGAAGAGATGAGGATCTGACTCCATGTTTCAGAAGGCTTAATTTATTATTTTATTATCTATATATTATATTAAAACTATACTAAAAATAGAAGGATTTAATCAGAAGTCTAGCAACGAAAGGAAAGGAATGGAATGGAATAACAAAAGCCTGTGTCTGACCGAGAATCCGAAACAGCTGTGATTGGCCATTAATTAGAAACAACCACATGAGACCAATCACAGATCCACCTGCTGCATTCCACAGCAGCAGATAATCATTGTTTACATTTTGTTTCTGAGGCCTCTCAGCTTCTCAGGAGAAAAAATTCTAAGAAAAGGATTTTTCATACAACATGTCTGTGACATTGACCTGCTGGAGGGTAGGAAGGCCCCTCAGAGGGATCTGGGCAGGCTGGGACCAATGGCATGAGGTGCAACAAGGCCAGGTGCAGGATCTCACACTTCAATCACTACAATCCAGTGCAGCCCTGCAGGCTGGGGACAGGCTGGCTGGGAAGTGGCCCAGGGAAAAGCCCTGGGGATAATGATCAACAGCCAGCTGAGTGTGAGCCAGAGTGTGCCCAGGTGGCCAAGAAGGCCAATGGCATCCTCGTGCGTATCAATGTGGTGGTGAACAGGACTAGGGAAGCGATTTCCTCCTGTGCTTGATACAAATGAGACTGCATCTCAAATCCTGTGTTCAGTTCTGAGCCACTCAATTAAGGAAGGATTTGAGGTGTGGGAGCAGGTCCAGAGAAGGGCAATGAAATGGGTGAAGGTTATGGAGCACAAGTCCTATGAGATGCAGCTGAGGGAGCTGGGGGTGTTTAGTCTGGATGAAAGGAGGCTGAGGGGAGACCTTATCATTCTCCACAACTACCTGGAAGGAGGTTATAGCAGGATGGGGTCAGCCTCTTCTCCCAGGCAACCAGCAACAGGACCCAAAGACACAGTCTTAAGCTGTGCCAGGGAAAGTTTAGCTTGGGCATTAGGAAGAATTCCTTCACAGAAGGGGTATTTGGGCATTGGAATGAGCTGTCCAGGGAGATGGTGGAGTCACCATTCCTGGGGGTGCTTAAGGAAGGAGTGGGCATGGCACTGAGCTCTATGGTCTGTTTGACATGGTAGTGTTTGGTCACAGGCTGGACTCTGATATTTTCCAATGTAACTGACTCTGTGATTCTGTGATGGAAGCTTGATTTGGTGCTATCTGTTGTGGCTCTAGAATTGCATACCCAAGTTGTGCTTACCAGCAAATGATTTGATGCTAGCTGATGGTCATCAAATGCTCCATGCGTCCTTATCTAATGTGTCTGTACCTGATACCACACACCTTACCTGTCCATGCGTCTACACCTAATACATGATTGCTACATGAATAAATTTACAGATTGCATGTGAAACCAGATTTCTGTAGAACCAGCTTAGATTTCCTAGTCTTTACTAAGAGAAAACTGCAAGTATAGAAAGAAACCTACTGGAGGACCTTGCAAACAGATTTCAGAATTTTTTTATGGCTTCATGTATGCAGTAATCATTAGCTCCCTTCAACCAAGAGGGAAGACATGGCAAACACACACAACTGGTCTCACAAGCAGACACTGCATTACTTGAAATGTAGATACAATACAAATCTACAACCAAAAACACAAACGCAGCTTGGAAAAGGGATATGAATTTGCAGCTCAATCTGCTCAAATTGCCAGCATAAACACATCTATTGGGTGTCCAGATGACACTTGTACTATGTTCAGCTTATATGATTGAGTGCTGAAGAGTCAGGAAGGTAGAAAAAACAGTGGTTTTATGAATAAGACACTATCAAAAATCTCTGAAATACTAAGCAAAATGTGGACAAAAACAAGGACTGAGGAAATGAATACAGAGAAGATTAAGGTATGTCCAAATCTGCAATTTTCTAGTGGTAGGCAATCATGTTTTTTCATGTTCACATGGTATTTACAGAGGGTACTGACCAGCAACCATAATGCTTCAAACTAGGTAAACAGCATCCCATGAAGCCCTGTTAGAAAAGGGAGAGGCTGGGAAGTGTTAGTGAAAGAGCAACACTACGATCAGCCTTTAAGTGATGAAGACTCCACTTTTTTCTCACTTGTCACATGTATTTGCCTTTTGGGGAAGTGAAGGGGCTTTTATCAACTTTTCAGATTGACCTTGGATAAATATGTGCCTCTACAAAATGTTGCTTCTTTTCTCTCATATTTCCTCCTTCCTTCCATTCTCTGTCCTTCCTTAAGAGGAACTATTGGGAAGTTCAAAATATTGTATACCTCAAATTAGAGACCACCACTTTTAGATGGCTTCAAAATCTTGTTTTGGATGCAAAGCAGGAAGTTTCTGTCAAGAAGTCATTGAAATAAATTCCTGTTCAATTTCAGAACTGGTAATCCATAAAATTATGTACCTGTGAATAAGTAAGTTAATTAGTTCAGTGTAAATGCATCACTATGACAAATGGAATTCAAAAGAGTTTGGTTATGTTTTAGATTCTCACAGTTTACATATACTATCTTCTGTAATGAAGGAATGGACTGTTATAAATGATCAAATCGGAAGCCAAAATTATAAGAAAATTTAACAAAGATTTATTAGATCAGCAGCAAAATAGAATTTCGAGGGAAAAAAAATAAAAACCATCACAGCCAAGGCAGTGTCAACCCCGGCATCGGCGCTGGGTGAACCTGGATCTGACTGACAAAGTGTCAGCGTCTCCCCAGTGATTCACACTGACTGCTCCGTGTAGTGAGCTTATATACAGTTTATTCTGCCTGAGGCAGAGATGACCGAATGTGCCTTTGTGTCCCTTCACATGTAGAACTGGGGCCATACATGTGCAGGGATAGTCAAAAGTGATTCCAGGTGATTAGATGGTTGTCAGAACACTTCAGAAGAGTCCGCATTCACATGTGTGGTGCCCCGGTGCTTGAGTGTGGTAGATGCAATCATCCCAGGTGCAGCTCACTCTTGAGTGGCCCGGACATTCCAGGAAAGTCAGTGATCATGGCCCAGGAAGGTTCCATTCATACGTTAACAGACTTGATATTATCTTAACCTTGTGCGGGAACTAATTGAGTAAAAATAAGACCCTGCTCTCAGCTGGGGTGGTCAAAGACATAGCTTGGTTTTTACAATATTTTATACATAAATAGCATGAATTATTTCTACCATATACTACAATCCCTCCCCATTTATTTCACCAATTTAATTCATGCTCATAAATTGCTAAATTTTTAATTTCCTACATCTGCCCATCACCATTAAGGGTTCCTCACAAACAGAGTACTCCTTTACACTATTCAGTACTCCTCTTGTGGGATGCCCTGATACACCATATTATTCATTTTCACAGCTGCCTGATTCTCAAACTTTGCCAATGCCTCTGCAGCATTGCTGGCATACTTTCTCCCAACCGCATGATCTTAGGTGCGTTGCCTCCAGAAGCTCTCTCCGAATCCATGTGAACTATTGCAATCTGCATTCCCTGGACCATGGAGTGGATCAGTCTGATAAAGCATAGAATCAGACAAGGGAGGAATAGGATTCTGGCTACTGAACAGAGCACAAGAAACATCACTTTGGTCCACCATGTCCCGTCAAATAATTTGTCCCACCAGGAAGACTGTAAAATTGAATTCCATTTTTGAACAGGGACATGGGCCACCTTTTTGATTTTGGCTGCCAAACCTCTTATGGTTTCCCCATAATCATTGATCTCAATACAACATTCTGATTCATTGAACTTTCCGCACACTCCCCCTTCCTCGGCCAGCAAATAGTCTAAAGCTATTCGATTCTGGTACACAAATGCCTGTACCTGGGTGTGCTGCCGACTAAGTAAATCCAGGGCCTCAGAGGTGTGATTTGAAACAATTTCCATAACTGCCTGCAGCCAAATCAGTCTGTTCAGCAGATAAATCGGAGTCCTATACCCGTAGTTTCTATCCTGAGCCCACGTGGCCGGCCCATAATAATCAATTATTCTTGCCGCTGTCCACTCTTCCTCCCCCCAGGTTTGCTTACCGCTTATCACCAGTATTATATTTTTCAGACTCCTCCTCTCCCTTCTCAGGGTCTTGTATAACAGAGCCCCCAACAGATTACTTTTTGTTCTCGGAAGAGTAAAGAAGACTGGTCGGATCATGCCTAAAGTGCATGACCCCTTCCACCTTGGGGGTAACTCGCTGTATGCCTTTTTCCCACAAATCCAGTAAATTCCATCAGGGGCTTTCCACTTAATATTTATTTTCCCTGGGTCTCCCCAGTATTCTCTCATATCTTCCAAGGATTGGAAAGAATTGGCTCCTGGATTTTTGACCCAGCACCATCCCATTCTTTCGTCCCATTCACAATTTGTCTTGTTCTTCCGGCTCCAGTACCCCAAAGGAGGGGCTGGGTGCCAGACCTTGCTTTTCATGTCTGAGTTCACCATCAGGGTAGATGCATACGGAGCGTATCCCTCCATCTCAGTGTACTCTCTTCCCTCCCGACTGACACAGATTGTACCAATTACCCTTTGATCCAAAATCCACCCCTTGGGTCTCTGCGCCAATTTTGAGACCCTCGGATTGTCCCATTTCAAGAGCTGTTCTGGAGCCAAACCTTCCCCTTTCCAAGGCCATTTCTCTGCGGATTTCAGCCCCCCACAAATTCAACAATTCAACAAAACCAACTCTGTTGCGATTTCTTGCATCAAATCAATGAACAGGTTTCTGTCTGGGGAAGGTAATTCCCCATCAGCATATTGTTTTTCCAGTATTTCATACTGTTTCTCCAATGTTTTCAATCGTTCCTGTTCAACCCTCTGTTTCCTCAATTCTGACTCCCTTCATTTCAGTTCCTGAATTATCTCTCTCATCCTTCCCTCAGGATCCTAATTTTTTTTATTTTTCGCGAAACAAACAACCCTATCATATTGCAGGCACACCCTGTCGTCTTTTGCCGGTGCCAGGTCCAATATGAGCGGGTCCTTGTTCAGGGTAATTTTACTGTCAGATTTCATATTCTTCACCATCCAGTACATTTTCCCATCCATCATGCATATTCCCAGCCTTATGTTATCATAACACAATGGGTTCACCTGGTGATATGCAATAAAAATAGATTCTGTCTTCCCCCCAACTTGCATGGTTGGGTTACATTAGCTACAAATGCGGATTGACATCGGTTCCACGCTTTGTTTTCTCATTTGATGCTTGTGATCACTTGACTGCCCGTTCCTCAGCCCAGCCTCGGGATTGATACACCAAGTTCTGATTTCCAATTCACATAATTTTACCCAAGCGCCATTCCTCCAACAATACCTGCCAGTTCTCCTGAGACATTCTTTTGGGGCTTGGTATGCTGAGTGTCCCCCGTACCCTGCGACAGGGACCACCTGAGTGCACTTTCTGCACTCATCCCTGGAGCCCTAGCTTCCACCTCTCCTTGGGGGCTCAGTGTGCAGACTCTGCGTCCCCCACACAACTAGGCTCAGGCCAATCAGGATTCCCACCAGGTGTACTCCTCTGCCTTTGCCTCCACCCCCTGGGGTGCCACCAGCGGCGAGGAAGACCATCTTCATGGCAGCAGGAGTATTCTTCGGGGAACACGTCCTTGGACATATCCACATACCTCCTTTTAAAGGAGCCCCACCGTGACACTCTGATGGCATTGGAACTGCACGGCACGCTGATGGATTTCCGGCAGTCCACATCCAAAATTTCTGCTTGAGATCTAAGCTTCCCACACACTCCGTTTTGAAAAATGTGGAACCAGTCCTGAGAGTCCAATTCAATGACTCCCAAATTGGTGGCTAAGGTCAGGATACGGTCAGTCAATTCAAGCTCCTCCTCTAAATACTGGGTACATAGTCCCTTCGGCCTCTTTCCCCTTCTACAATGAATGACAAAAACCCCTTGACAATATTCACACTTAAAGTGTACAAACGGATATCATGCACAATCAGACAGTATACAACCTATCCTCTCACTGTCGGTCATTTACAAGGACATTGGAGTCTGACCTTCAAGTCGCCTGGGGAAGAAGTGACCCTCCACTTGGGTGCTTCCTCCTGCTGTTTGACTTTCTTCACTCTAGACGCGTGCGTCCAGCCTTTCTCCGCTGTCTGAATGGCCATGTCTGTTGTCAGGAGCACAAGAAAAGGACCTTCCCAGTGGGGAGAGAGGGGCATCTCCTTCCACACTTTCAACAAACACTTCGTCAGCCGGTTGGATTTTGTGAATAGCAAACCCCAGAGGGGCACTCTGGGCCACTATTCCCTGTCTTCTGAGTTCCTGTAAATTCCTGTTGATTGCAACCAGATATGGTTGGATCTGACCATCCTCAAACCTGAGGTGTCCCACCGGCATTCCATGTCTGTATGGCATCCCATATAACATTTCAAATGGTGAGAGCCCCATCTCCGAATGAGGCATGGTTCAGATATTAAGCAGTGCCAAAGGCAGGCACTTCAGCTATGACATTTTTGTCTCTAAAATTAATTTAGATAACTGTGCCTTCAAGGTCTGATTCATTCTTTCCACTTGTCCTAAACTCTGGGGGTGCCATGGAGTGTGGTATTCCCATTGGATGCCCAGTGCATCAGCCATCTGCTTAATAACCTTCGACGTGAAATGTGTTCCTTGATCTGAATCAATGCAATTCACTACCCCATATCGGGGTATAATTTCCTCTAACAATTTCCTGGCCACGGTCTGAGCCATTGCCCATGAGCTGGGGAAGGCTTCTACCCAATGAGTCAATTTGTCCACAATTACCAGTACAAATTTGAACCTTCCTACTTTTGGCAATTCCGTGAAATCAACTTGAATTCTTTCAAATGGTCGGTACGCAATGGGGCGACTCCCCAGGGCAGCCTTTTTGGCCCTTGATTTGTTTACCTTTTGACAAACCAAACACCCTTGTACCTCTTGTCTTGCCAATTCATAAATTCCCTTGCACCTGAAAAATTTCAGAAATTGCTCTGCCAGGGCTTGTGCGCCCCAGTGCGTTTTCTGGTGCAATTTCTGCAAATCCTTCTGGTAAAACCTCTGGAAACTAATTCCCTCACGTCAGATAACCTCCACTTACCTTCTTTTAATTTTCCTCTGATCTTTTCATAGCATTCTATCTCGGAGGATCGTCAGGGGTTTCTTCCCTTTCAATCTCCGGGGTACTTACCACCATCAATGCCGCGGTTTTGGCTTCCTGGTCTGCCAAGTTGTTCCCCCTGGTCCGGAACTGAATTCCTGTCTGGTGTCCCTTCACATGGACCACCACAATTTCTTCCAGCCCCCTTAGAGCTCCTAAAATCTGCGGATTAAATCCCTGTGCATCAGTCCCTTTTCCCTCATGTTGATCAGTCCCCTTTCTTCCCAAATTTTCCCAAAAGTGTGAACCACCCCAAAGGCATACCTTGAATCTGTGAAAATAGTTCCCTTTTTCCCTTTCAGTCCCTTCAATGCCCTCAGAACTACGTATAGTTCGCATGCTTTTGCTGACCAGCTCATATTCAGGGGACCTGCTTCAATCACCTTTCCCGTTCTCCCATCCACAACTGCATATCCCGATTTCCTTTTCCCTTCAATCACTCTGCTTGACCCATTGACAAACCACTTCTCCCCCTCATCCAATTCTTCTTCTTCCAAATCTTCCCTGATCTTGGTCTGCAGCTCGACCACCTCCACACAGTCATGAACCAACTCCTCTGCAGCTTCCCCGAACAGAAACTGCACAGGATTCTGTGCAGTCGTAGTCCTCAATTCCAAGTCCTGCGAGTGAATCAAAATGGCTTCGTATTTTAGCAACCTTGCATCAGTGAGCCATTTGTCTGCTTTCTGCTGTAGTATGCCCCGCACGTTATGTGGTGCAAATACTACCAGAGGTGCCCCAAAGGTCACCTTCTTTGCCTCCTGCACTAGCAAAGCCACAGCCACAATCTCCTGCAAGCAAGTGGGGCAGCCCCTGCTGACTGGGTCTAAGAGCCGGGACAAGTAACCCAGTAACCCACAGGTGTCCTGACCCCTGCCCAGTCTTGCATCAACACCCTGTGTGCCGTGTGATTGCTAGCATCCACAAACAACTGAAAGGGTTTGCTCACGTCAGGGAGACTCAGCACTGGTGCTGCCATGAGTGCCTGCTTGACTCCCCTGAATTCTTCCTCATCTTTTTGTGCCCATTTGATCCTGTCTGTCATGAGTTTCCCATAGAGAAATTTCACCTTTTCACTGTAATTTTCAGCCCACTGCCAGCAATATCCCAATAACCCCAAAAGCTGCCGGACCTCCCTTTTTGTCTGTGGGGGTGGCAAGGCAATAATCCCTGCCACCCTTTACGGGTCCAGTTTCTTTTTGCCCTTGGTTAGCCAATGTCGCAAGTACCTGACCTCAGGCTCTGTGAACTGCAGCTTTGACTTTGAAACCTTCAACCCCCTTTCCCCCAAAAAGTTCAAAAGCTCAATTGTGCTCGCCCTTACCTCCTCCTCCTCTTGACCTGCGACCAACAAATCATCTACATACTGTAGAAGCTTTGTCCCTCCGGTTGGTACAAAATGACTTAAAACCTGTTCAAGTGCTTGTCCAAATAAGTTTGGTTAGTCCACGAAGCCCTGAGGCAATGAAGTCCACCTGAGCTGCTGCTTTCTGTTCATCTCCGGGTCTTCCCACTGAAACACGAAATAATCGCGGCTGTCCTCAGTGAGAGGGCAGGTCCAGAAAGAGTCTTTTAAGTCAATTACACTGTACCAAGTGTCCTCAGGAGAGAGATTGTTCAGAAATGTGTAAGGGTTTGAAACCGTGGGGAGCAAAGCCTTAGTCCTCTGATTCACAGCCCGCAAGTCCTGCACCAGCCTAAACCTGCCATCTGTTTTTCTCACTGCCAGCATTGAGGTGT
Source organism: Geospiza fortis (assembly GCF_000277835.1). Classification (NCBI taxonomy): domain Eukaryota; kingdom Metazoa; phylum Chordata; class Aves; order Passeriformes; family Thraupidae; genus Geospiza; species Geospiza fortis. The sequence goes on along the minus strand of NW_005054352.1, from coordinate 4,496,858 downwards.
TATGCCTTGACATGCACGGCTCCAGTGTGCCTTTCTTTATTAATTCATCAATCACTGGTTTCAAACCCCTCTTCCCTTCCATGGAGAGGGGATATTGTTTGACCCGTATGGGGTCATCTGGTCTTTCAATTTCAACCCAAATTGGTTCTATGTCCAGCCTCCCAGCTTCCCCTGGAACATACCACACCCTCGGGTCTATTTTTTTCCTCATCTGGAACAGTGAGGCTATAAAGTCTCACCTTGAGCCAAGATGTTTCTACCGCCAACTCAATCCCCAGTGCAACCATCATGTCCCGCCCCAGCAAATTGAAGTCTGCGTCCTTGGCCAATAAAATATTTCCGCTGTGCTTTCTGTTTCCTGTGTCTATTTCTACATTTTTTATGACTGGAACTTTGAAAGGATCCCCTTTTACCCCAGTTACCATCATAGAGTCATTGCTCAGAGAGCACACCTTTGGTAACTGTAGCACCATTGTCAATTCCGTCCCCAAATCCACCAAAAACCACGTTTCTTCCTTGTGGGGTCCCACTCTTATTTTTATCAAGGGCTCCCTTGACGTTCCAGACCCCAAACAGAAAAGTGCCTGACACCCCTAATCCTCCTGAAACATTGCCTGGTCCTTGGCTTTGTTGGGACAATTTCATTGGATATGCCCCCTCTGTTTGCAGTAAAAGCATTCAAAGTCCCACCTCTGTTCGCCCGAGCCCTTCCCCTGTGACGGACCCAGTTTCTTCGCTGGCGTCTTTTTCACTGTGTTTGTCCCTTGCTCCTGTTCCTGTGCCTGCCTTACTGCCGCCACCAGAACCTTGGCTTGAATGTTTTGTTTTTCCTTGTCCCGTCTCATGTCTTCCCACAGCAATTCTTGCAACCCTTGCTCTTTCCACCCGTCTATTTTCTCTAGCTTTTTCTGAATATCCTCCAAAGATTTTGCATGGTTTTTAACAACATCATTCCCACCAGGGAATCAGGGTCTGTTGAGTACATTGTCCGGAACTGAATTCCTGTCTGGTGTCCCTTCACATGGACCACCACAATTTCTTCCAGCCCCCTTAGAGCTCCTAAAATCTGCGGATTAAATCCCTGTGCATCAGTCCCTTTTCCCTCATGTTGATCAGTCCCCTTTCTTCCCAAATTTTCCCAAAAGTGTGAACCACCCCAAAGGCATACCTTGAATCTGTGAAAATAGTTCCCTTTTTCCCTTTCAGTCCCTTCAATGCCCTCAGAACTACGTATAGTTCGCATGCTTTTGCTGACCAGCTCATATTCAGGGGACCTGCTTCAATCACCTTTCCCGTTCTCCCATCCACAACTGCATATCCCGATTTCCTTTTCCCTTCAATCACTCTGCTTGACCCATTGACAAACCACTTCTCCCCCTCATCCAATTCTTCTTCTTCCAAATCTTCCCTGATCTTGGTCTGCAGCTCGACCACCTCCACACAGTCATGAACCAACTCCTCTGCAGCTTCCCCGAACAGAAACTGCACAGGATTCTGTGCAGTCGTAGTCCTCAATTCCAAGTCCTGCGAGTGAATCAAAATGGCTTCGTATTTTAGCAACCTTGCATCAGTGAGCCATTTGTCTGCTTTCTGCTGTAGTATGCCCCGCACGTTATGTGGTGCAAATACTACCAGAGGTGCCCCAAAGGTCACCTTCTTTGCCTCCTGCACTAGCAAAGCCACAGCCACAATCTCCTGCAAGCAAGTGGGGCAGCCCCTGCTGACTGGGTCTAAGAGCCGGGACAAGTAACCCAGTAACCCACAGGTGTCCTGACCCCTGCCCAGTCTTGCATCAACACCCTGTGTGCCGTGTGATTGCTAGCATCCACAAACAACTGAAAGGGTTTGCTCACGTCAGGGAGACTCAGCACTGGTGCTGCCATGAGTGCCTGCTTGACTCCCCTGAATTCTTCCTCATCTTTTTGTGCCCATTTGATCCTGTCTGTCATGAGTTTCCCATAGAGAAATTTCACCTTTTCACTGTAATTTTCAGCCCACTGCCAGCAATATCCCAATAACCCCAAAAGCTGCCGGACCTCCCTTTTTGTCTGTGGGGGTGGCAAGGCAATAATCCCTGCCACCCTTTACGGGTCCAGTTTCTTTTTGCCCTTGGTTAGCCAATGTCGCAAGTACCTGACCTCAGGCTCTGTGAACTGCAGCTTTGACTTTGAAACCTTCAACCCCCTTTCCCCCAAAAAGTTCAAAAGCTCAATTGTGCTCGCCCTTACCTCCTCCTCCTCTTGACCTGCGACCAACAAATCATCTACATACTGTAGAAGCTTTGTCCCTCCGGTTGGTACAAAATGACTTAAAACCTGTTCAAGTGCTTGTCCAAATAAGTTTGGTTAGTCCACGAAGCCCTGAGGCAATGAAGTCCACCTGAGCTGCTGCTTTCTGTTCATCTCCGGGTCTTCCCACTGAAACACGAAATAATCGCGGCTGTCCTCAGTGAGAGGGCAGGTCCAGAAAGAGTCTTTTAAGTCAATTACACTGTACCAAGTGTCCTCAGGAGAGAGATTGTTCAGAAATGTGTAAGGGTTTGAAACCGTGGGGAGCAAAGCCTTAGTCCTCTGATTCACAGCCCGCAAGTCCTGCACCAGCCTAAACCTGCCATCTGTTTTTCTCACTGCCAGCATTGAGGTGTTATGCCTTGACATGCACGGCTCCAGTGTGCCTTTCTTTATTAATTCATCAATCACTGGTTTCAAACCCCTCTTCCCTTCCATGGAGAGGGGATATTGTTTGACCCGTATGGGGTCATCTGGTCTTTCAATTTCAACCCAAATTGGTTCTATGTCCAGCCTCCCAGCTTCCCCTGGAACATACCACACCCTTGGGTCTATTTTTTCCTCATCTGGAAAAGTGAGACTGTAAAGTCTCACCTTGAGCCGAGATTTTTCCACCGCCAACACAATCCCCAGGGCTACCATCATATCCCGCCCCAGCAAATTAAAATCCGGGCCCTTAGCCAATAAAATATTTCCGCTGTGTTTTCTGTTTCCTGTGTCTATTTCTACATTTTTTATGACTGGAACTTTGAAAGGATCCCCTTTTACCCCAGTTACCATCATAGAGTCATTGCTCAGAGAGCACACCTTTGGTAACTGTAGCACCATTGTCAATTCCGTCCCCAAATCCACCAAAAACCACGTTTCTTCCTTGTGGGGTCCCACTCTTATTTTTATCAAGGGCTCCCTTGACGTTCCAGACCCCAAACAGAAAAGTGCCTGACACCCCTAATCCTCCTGAAACATTGCCTGGTCCTTGGCTTTGTTGGGACAATTTCATTGGATATGCCCCCTCTGTTTGCAGTAAAAGCATTCAAAGTCCCACCTCTGTTCGCCCGAGCCCTTCCCCTGTGACGGACCCAGTTTCTTCGCTGGCGTCTTTTTCACTGTGTTTGTCCCTTGCTCCTGTTCCTGTGCCTGCCTTACTGCCGCCACCAGAACCTTGGCTTGAATGTTTTGTTTTTCCTTGTCCCGTCTCATGTCTTCCCACAGCAATTCTTGCAACCCTTGCTCTTTCCACCCGTCTATTTTCTCTAGCTTTTTCTGAATATCCTCCAAAGATTTTGCATGGTTTTTAACAACATCATTCCCACCAGGGAATCAGGGTCTGTTCCTGAGTACATTCTCAGACCCTTCTGAAGCCTTTCCAACCACTCCGTGGGGGTTTTGTCTTTCCCCTGACATTCCCTAAGCACCTTGCTCATGTTCTGCCCCTTCAGTACTGCCTCCCGGATACCTTGAATAACCATATTTCTTAAATTTATCATCTTTTGCCTCCCCTCCTCCATCTGGGCTTCCCAAGACGGCTTCTGGTTTGGCCACTGTTCCTCTCTGGCCCCCCCATTCGGGTTCCGTTTTTCCCAATCCTTGATCACGGCTAACCGGATCATGTCTCTCTACTCGTTGTTAAACAGCGATGTCAAGATCGCTTGGAGATCCTCATAGGTGTATGTGCTGGTTCCCAAAAACTCATCCAACCTCTCTGCCACCTCCAAAGGATTATCCATTAATTCTCGCATTCCCATTGACAAACCACTTCTCCCCCTCATCCAATTCTTCTTCTTCCAAATCTTCCCTGATCTTGGTCTGCAGCTCGACCACCTCCACACAGTCATGAACCAACTCCTCTGCAGCTTCCCCGAACAGAAACTGCACAGGATTCTGTGCAGTCGTAGTCCTCAATTCCAAGTCCTGCGAGTGAATCAAAATGGCTTCGTATTTTAGCAACCTTGCATCAGTGAGCCATTTGTCTGCTTTCTGCTGTAGTATGCCCCGCACGTTATGTGGTGCAAATACTACCAGAGGTGCCCCAAAGGTCACCTTCTTTGCCTCCTGCACTAGCAAAGCCACAGCCACAATCTCCTGCAAGCAAGTGGGGCAGCCCCTGCTGACTGGGTCTAAGAGCCGGGACAAGTAACCCAGTAACCCACAGGTGTCCTGACCCCTGCCCAGTCTTGCATCAACACCCTGTGTGCCGTGTGATTGCTAGCATCCACAAACAACTGAAAGGGTTTGCTCACGTCAGGGAGACTCAGCACTGGTGCTGCCATGAGTGCCTGCTTGACTCCCCTGAATTCTTCCTCATCTTTTTGTGCCCATTTGATCCTGTCTGTCATGAGTTTCCCATAGAGAAATTTCACCTTTTCACTGTAATTTTCAGCCCACTGCCAGCAATATCCCAATAACCCCAAAAGCTGCCGGACCTCCCTTTTTGTCTGTGGGGGTGGCAAGGCAATAATCCCTGCCACCCTTTACGGGTCCAGTTTCTTTTTGCCCTTGGTTAGCCAATGTCGCAAGTACCTGACCTCAGGCTCTGTGAACTGCAGCTTTGACTTTGAAACCTTCAACCCCCTTTCCCCCAAAAAGTTCAAAAGCTCAATTGTGCTCGCCCTTACCTCCTCCTCCTCTTGACCTGCGACCAACAAATCATCTACATACTGTAGAAGCTTTGTCCCTCCGGTTGGTACAAAATGACTTAAAACCTGTTCAAGTGCTTGTCCAAATAAGTTTGGTTAGTCCACGAAGCCCTGAGGCAATGAAGTCCACCTGAGCTGCTGCTTTCTGTTCATCTCCGGGTCTTCCCACTGAAACACGAAATAATCGCGGCTGTCCTCAGTGAGAGGGCAGGTCCAGAAAGAGTCTTTTAAGTCAATTACACTGTACCAAGTGTCCTCAGGAGAGAGATTGTTCAGAAATGTGTAAGGGTTTGAAACCGTGGGGAGCAAAGCCTTAGTCCTCTGATTCACAGCCCGCAAGTCCTGCACCAGCCTAAACCTGCCATCTGTTTTTCTCACTGCCAGCATTGAGGTGTTATGCCTTGACATGCACGGCTCCAGTGTGCCTTTCTTTATTAATTCATCAATCACTGGTTTCAAACCCCTCTTCCCTTCCATGGAGAGGGGATATTGTTTGACCCGTATGGGGTCATCTGGTCTTTCAATTTCAACCCAAATTGGTTCTATGTCCAGCCTCCCAGCTTCCCCTGGAACATACCACACCCTTGGGTCTATTTTTTCCTCATCTGGAAAAGTGAGACTGTAAAGTCTCACCTTGAGCCGAGATTTTTCCACCGCCAACACAATCCCCAGGGCTACCATCATATCCCGCCCCAGCAAATTAAAATCCGGGCCCTTAGCCAATAAAATATTTCCGCTGTGTTTTCTGTTTCCTGTGTCTATTTCTACATTTTTTATGACTGGAACTTTGAAAGGATCCCCTTTTACCCCAGTTACCATCATAGAGTCATTGCTCAGAGAGCACACCTTTGGTAACTGTAGCACCATTGTCAATTCCGTCCCCAAATCCACCAAAAACCACGTTTCTTCCTTGTGGGGTCCCACTCTTATTTTTATCAAGGGCTCCCTTGACGTTCCAGACCCCAAACAGAAAAGTGCCTGACACCCCTAATCCTCCTGAAACATTGCCTGGTCCTTGGCTTTGTTGGGACAATTTCATTGGATATGCCCCCTCTGTTTGCAGTAAAAGCATTCAAAGTCCCACCTCTGTTCGCCCGAGCCCTTCCCCTGTGACGGACCCAGTTTCTTCGCTGGCGTCTTTTTCACTGTGTTTGTCCCTTGCTCCTGTTCCTGTGCCTGCCTTACTGCCGCCACCAGAACCTTGGCTTGAATGTTTTGTTTTTCCTTGTCCCGTCTCATGTCTTCCCACAGCAATTCTTGCAACCCTTGCTCTTTCCACCCGTCTATTTTCTCTAGCTTTTTCTGAATATCCTCCAAAGATTTTGCATGGTTTTTAACAACATCATTCCCACCAGGGAATCAGGGTCTGTTCCTGAGTACATTCTCAGACCCTTCTGAAGCCTTTCCAACCACTCCGTGGGGGTTTTGTCTTTCCCCTGACATTCCCTAAGCACCTTGCTCATGTTCTGCCCCTTCAGTACTGCCTCCCGGATACCTTGAATAACCATATTTCTTAAATTTATCATCTTTTGCCTCCCCTCCTCCATCTGGGCTTCCCAAGACGGCTTCTGGTTTGGCCACTGTTCCTCTCTGGCCCCCCCATTCGGGTTCCGTTTTTTCCAATCCTTGACTGGGCTTCCCAAGACGGCTTCTGGTTTGGCCACTGTTCCTCTCTGGCCCCCCCATTCGGGTTCCGTTTTTCCCAATCCTTGATCACGGCTAACCGGATCATGTCTCTCTACTCGTTGTTAAACAGCGATGTCAAGATCGCTTGGAGATCCTCATAGGTGTATGTGCTGGTTCCCAAAAACTCATCCAACCTCTCTGCCACCTCCAAAGGATTATCCATTAATTCTCGCATTTCCTTTTTGAACGCCCTTACATCACTGGTGTCAATCGGGGTGTGCACGTATCCAATCACCCCCGGAGCTGTTGGCACCTCCCATAAGGGATAGATGCCATGTTTTTCCTCCTTGTCCCCCCCACGGTTGCCCTCCTCGTTCTCTGCCTTGTTCAATGTGCCGGGGGAGAGACGTCTCTAGAGACGTCTACTTTTCTTTCCTTGATTTTCAGAGATGCCTGAGGATGCGGCTGCGCTGCCGCTGCATGGCCATGTGGGAAAGCGGATGCTGCCGCCTGATCGGGCGGTGGTGGTGGTGTGGTCACCTGGGCATGTGGAGCCCCCTCCTCGGGAGGCATCCCTGGTGCAGCTTGTGCCTGTTCAGGATCGGGCTGCTGCGGGGCTACAAGGTGAGGGGGCGGAAGATTTTCCAATGGTTCTTATTCCTTCCCGCTTCTGCCACATGCTGGAGAGCTTGTACTGGGTATAGACCCGAAAAAGCATGCCTCCACATGTCGGCATACTCAATTTCTTCAGGGTCCCGCAGGCTGCGACCGGCCACGTGGTCAAAAAAAGACTCACAAGTCCAGGTTTCACATGGGCTGAATATTGGCCAGACCACGTATTTTCCAATCTCCCTCCCTCCCCATGTTTCCATACAAAAATGGATCATTTTCTCCTTGGACTTCCCCACCCTCTGTGGGTTTTCGTCCCAGTGTAACAGCATACACCCCAGGGAACTATCTCTGGGGATCTCTGGTAGAATTCTTCCAGGGACCTGGGAGAGTTTTTCCTGAGCTTTTCTCTGGTATCTGCTCTTTCCCAACCCCATTTTCTCCAGGAATGTTATGATTTTTCTTACCTTCTCTCATTTCACTGGGACGTCCATCACGGGTCCTGTCTTTCTTTCCGATGTTGGGTCTTCTGACTTGCGGAAAGTCACCAGCCTGCCTCAGTCGAACAGCAAACCACTCTGCCGACTTTTTGGGCTGTTTTTCTTACCTGTTTCCTCTGGTTTCAGAAGGCGGACGGGTTCCTGGAATTTTCCAAGCTCGTCTCTCCCCTCCTGATCCCAACTGTGACTGGTTTTCCTCCTAGACTTTCCCTGAGCCCCGGGTCTTGTGGGTTTCAAACAAAAAGCCTTGCACTTCCCCCTCGACCAATCACGTCCCTCACAGTATGGTGAAACTGTGGTCTTGGGGTCCGCTCTTGCCTCGTGACAAAGTCACGTCTCACACACGTGTCCGATCACGTTCCACCCAACCACACAATACTTATGGTTCCTTTTCCTGTGTGGATTTCCTCGTGCATGTTGAATTTTACCAGCAAAAAACCTCGGGTCTCAGAAATTTCTCTAGATCTTTCCGAGCTTTGCCAAGAATTGGGCCCTTTGACTCCCTTGGCTGTGATCTGGTTGCAGCACGTGACTCCAGTTACGGTTTGCAGCTCCGGTTGCGGCTTTTTGTGATTTTGATTGGTTTTTTAGAATCCAATCCCGCTCGGGCCGCTGAAATCAGCAGGGCGCCCCCAGGGTGAGAAAGGGGGTAGTGAACCCCAGTATCAAATCACTTTGGGCTGTCACCAAATTGTTATAAATGATCAAATCGTAAGCCAAAATTATAAGAAAATTTAACAAAGATTTATTAGATCAGCAGCAAAATAGAATTTCGAGAAATAAGAAAAAAACCACCACAGCCAAGGCAGTGTCAACCCCGGCATCGGCGCTGGGTGAACCTGGATCCGACCGACAAAGTGTCAGCGTCTCCCCAGTGATTCACACTGACTGCTCCGTGTAGTGAGCTTATATACAGTTTATTCTGCCTGAGGCAGAGATGACCGAATGTGCCTTTGTGTCCCTTCACATGTAGAACTGGGGCCATACATGTGCAGGGATAGACACAAGTGAGTCCAGATGGTTGTCAGAGCACTTCGGAAGAGTCCGCATTCACATGTAGCAGCGTGGCGCGGCGGCTCTTGAGCGTGGTAGATGCAATCTCCCAGGTGCGAGATCGCTCCTACATTCCAGATCACGTGCCACCCAAACCGGGGCAAGCTGGACCACATGGTGTCGCTTATTGAGGTTTCTATAGCCACACACACAAGTTAGATTACTCAAGAACTGTTATTCCCTTTTGGTTTCTGTGCCCTCGAGCCCCACGTTGGGCGCCAAAATCTGTCTTGGTTTGGAAAGACAGGAGTCTGCTAAGGAAGGCAGGAGCCTCCCCTGAAATTGAGAATGTAAACCCTCCCCACCCCTCCGAATTGCTACAATTTTAAATTAAGGGGCTCTCAGGCAAAGATATGGGAGCAGGCAATAACAGTTCTTTAATAGGGAAGAAATAAAAAGAATAAAATAAACAATACAGTCCACTGGAACAACACTGACAGAGTCAGAACCCAACCTGACACCCTGTTGGTCAGGGTGTTGGTGGTAGTCCGATTGAAAATGTGGCTGCAGTCCTCTGAAGTATCAGGTGTGGTTCTGTTGGAGCAAGGGGAATCTGTAGAGAAGGATGTAGTCTTCCTCTGAAGATCCAGAAGGAAAAGGCAGCTGCTGTTCCTCTCTGGAATCTCGTGGAGAAAAACTGCGCCACCACTTCAGAATCTCAGAGTACATTGGGGTAGCAGTGCTTGGCTCCTCCCTCTGGGCGGAGCATCTCACAATGGGACGTTACAGTTCTTATCAGTCATGCACTGATATTCAATACTCTGTTATCAGCAGAGGTCCCCTCCCGAGGAAGGTGTGAATGTGGTCATTCAAAGAGAGAGATAAGGCAAACTGCTCACTTGACAAGGTAATCAACCATACAGATGGTAATGGAAAACATCTTGCATGCAACCTTCAACACATATACTACATGGACTAATAATACTGTGATGTTATTTTTGTATTTCTAATAGATTTTCTTGATCACAAAACTTTTCATTATGATTTTGCTGCTTTACTGAACACTGGCACACTTGAAGAGATCCTTCAAATAGCTTAGAAGTACAACTGCTGGTCAAGACATTGCAATTATTAAGTGGTTTTACAGGAGTAGGCTTGGATGCACAGACTATTAATTACATGGTTCAGAGTTCACAAATCACTCAAAAAGAAAATTAATTCCAGCATCAGTGAAATTTGCTCTTTGGTAAACCAGGAAAAGTGTTCATGTGTGGACAGCAATATGGCAGAAATAAATTGTAACATCTCATTTTAATTCCTTACCACAATTTATTTGTGACTACATGTCTAAAATGTTTTATCTTCTGTTAGCAATGCAAAGCTAGATAAATCACCACTGATAGTATGTTGGAGATTATTATTTGGTTTTACTGGTTTTAAGCATGAAAACGAGAATAACAACAAAGTCTTTGAAGTTACCTACAATGGTCTATGATATTGCCATGACCAGAGATGAGCTTATCCCATTCAATAATGTGTGTTAGCTCCACCATACAATGTAATTCCATGGATAAAGTTTCTCAGTGATAGTTCTCAGGCAATAACAGCAAGTCATGTCCATATTTTTCCCCATAAACCTCTGTTAACAGCTGCAGACACCCAAATTCTATTGTATTCTCTTTAAACACAATCTGAGATAAAGTCCACCAAGCAGATTGATTCATCCTTTGTGTTTTGTGGAAAATACAATGAATTTGTCAACAAAATATTTCGACATATTTCACCCATTCATGCTCACTTCTTATGAGAGATGAGTTTTACTGATGTTTGTGTGGCATTTGCTGTGTCTCCTTAAGAACTTTTCTGGCTTAGTTAACACAATTCCTGTCATGAACAAGCCTTGGCAGTAAAACGGAAAAAATTCATGAGCGAAAGAACTAACATCAGCCAATCTGTGCTTCAGTTAATTATGTATCTGTGAGCAAGCAGAATGTGCCATTTCTATATTCTAATGATGGGATATTTTATGACAGTACTATGCCAGTACTGGCCTCTTTAGGAGATAGGAAGCACCAGAAAGTAACTCCACCATCCCCTGGCAGTGTCTGAGCCATGCCTTCCCAAGGCTTTATAGACTTGTGTATCAAAGGCTGAAAGATACATCTGGGACCTGCAGAGTGAATACTCATGGTTGCAAATGACAAAGAGGTTGTTTTTATTGTAATTTATTCATATTCTTTTGGAGTGTGGTAATTTTCACTCTTATATGGAGTTGGAAATGTTAAGTAATGTAACATATCTTGATTACACAATTTTTGTGGGAAAATAAGGTGGATGAAGTAGCCTGTGCTGGATTAAAACCTAGCTCCCAACTTAATTTCTCACTGGAGAGTAGGTGTTTATCATTCTTCACTACTTTGGGGTGTCTTTTTTCATCTGTTTGGTTTTTTTATTTTTAATAATCCCAAGGATTGAGTAGCTGCATAATCAGCTCTTCCTTATCCAGGAAAAAAATAAATTATTGGCAGATAAATCAGCAGTATTTTTTTCCTCTCCTCTTACCTAGTTGCTATGTTACAAATTATGGACAAGGTCCATTTTGATCATAAATGCTATAATAACATCATTGCCAGATCAGAGTAATAATTCTTGTATCCTGGCACTCAAGCTGCACAGGCACTGACCTCAACAGGCTTGTGACAGAGGAGTTTCTTGTTGGTGGCAAGTACCCCATCAACTACTTTTTGAAAGCAGTGGGAAGAAGCAGGTTTCTTTTTCTTACATTTCTCAGAAGTTGCAGGATCAGCTCTGAGACTGTGAATCAACTAATTGAATTCATCCTTGGCACAGTGTGACATGTGAAGAAAAGATCAGAAAGTGAAAGTGTTAAGGAGAATAAAGGCACTCTTATTATGTTAAAATCTGTCCTTGTGCTCTTAAAAGTACATTGACTGATTATTCTTCTAATCCTGAGTATGTTTGGCTTCAGGACTCACCTAAAGACTAATTTCAATAATTGCCTCTAAGTCAATAATTTAGAAGACATAGAGAGTCTGATAAGATACTGAATAATGAGACAGACTTTTTTTCTTTTTTTAAACAGTATTAGATCAAAGTGCACACTCTTAATTATTAAAAGTATTAACACATATATGATAATATTAAATTCTACCAAAAGAACACCTATTGTGTGATTTATAAGAAGCTAAATGTCTCTCCAGACTATCAACTACTCTGGGGAAGGAGAAAAAAACCACCAAACTACTCCTTAAATTAATTACTATGTAACAGTCACAACAGAGCATTATATTTCTATTCCAGATGGTGAAGTGCCTAGCCCAGTTTATCCCAGAATAAACTAAACATACTTCACTCTTACAACATTTTTGAGCAGTGGCTTCATTTTTCATAGTTGGCCAAGGTCTCACCTTGATTCATGTAAGTATCTAGGGTGTGCATATGTAACTGGTTGCAAATTAAAATTAAAAAAATCTGGGAGGAGGGAAGGGTGTTAACCATTCTTCCACCAGCAGTTTTCCACAGCTCCCATGCTTTCCCATGTGACAGCTGGAAAAAGCAGAAGAGACCTCCTTTTGACAGTTCTTTTGACAAAGAAATTGTATAACTTCAGAGTGTTTGGAACACACTAAAGCAAAAAAAAAAAGAAATAAAAATAATAAAATATCATAAGCAGTGTTTGTTATTAACATTTCTCCATAAAAGTGCTAATGAAACAGACTGTCCATATTTTTTGTTTTCTTCTCTTGCATAAATACTATCTGGATTACATCTCACTCAAATCACTGCACTTCTTTTTGTAAGGATGTTGAAGGCAATCCCCGAGATATTGAATGGAAAACTAGAGTTGAAGCAGACAGACATTCTCAGGTGCAGCCCCCTTCCCCAACACACCACCAAAAGGTTCCTCAGAAGCGCTGAGCTCTGCTGAATATGAACAGCAGAGTAAATGAGTTTGGTAGCAGCAGCTCCTTGGTTTACCTCTCCAGGACACTGTCCTAGGACAGCTGTGTGCTTCACTTAACGCAAATCAGGCTAAAACAGCTTTTGGTGCCAAATTCCGAGCTCTTGCACTGCCTTCGGCCACCTTTCTTCACGGTAAGAGCAAGTGAATTTACTGCTGCAGGGCTGGGTCCCTTGGCCCTGTTTCTCATTTCCACTCTCCTTATTACTCAGTTTTGCTACTCAGTAGCGAAACCAGCCTTTCTCCCACTCTTTATCTTTCCTGCCGCAAAAGACAATTTTCCTTGCCTGGCGTAATAGCTTGGAAAACAGCTCATTTCAGCTGCAGCCTTGACGGCCACAACTGCAACACCCTGAGAAACAACTTTGGAAAACGAGTTTTTGCAAGTCCTAAGTGAGAAGACTGCTGGTGCTATTTTTGAAAAATTTATTACTCTGCATTTCAAATAAACAGAAAGTGTTATTTTGTTTTAAATAGACTAAATTGCATGAAAGATATTTATGTCAGTTTCTTCTCCAAACTAGAAGATTGGAGATCTTCTAGATTAATCTGCAAGACTTGTGATTTTTTTTGTGTGCTATTTTCTCGTGTCAAAGATGCTAGAAATACAATAGAAAATTGAAATATATCTTAAATAACAATTTTATGTCATTGTGAGTTTTCTCAAACTGCCAGAACTCTCACAAGAATTGCCAATATAAGTAAAAGTCACTTTCGCATGTCTATTTTTTCTTTTTTTGAACACTTTTTATTGCCTGATTAAGCTGATGTCAAAATTCACCTATGAACATCCCACTGATATCAATAAATCCAATATTTTTTTAACTTCATTCTCATTAGCATAACACATTCTTATGCAAAGAAGGCAAGATAGAGGCTGATGACTTGCCCATAGCAGACTAAAATTAAATTTATTCTGCACCTTCCTGCTGTGTTTCTCATTCCTCCCACCATTAGTCTGGAGAGTTTGTAGGAAAGATAATCTGCCATGCCTTTGTATAGTGTCAGCACAATGGGGAGTGCAAAGGTCTTAAATGTTAAACCATGTAATGACAAACTTTGCAAAGCAGCCCTGAGAACAGTAGCGTCAGTGCCCTTGGTGCCAAGCTCATTTGTCACTTGATAAGTTGATGAATAAAGGTCACTTCAAACAGTAATTCAGAGGGCATTCATGGGGTTATCCTTGATGCATATAATTCTGCCTTTGTGAAGTCTTAGTCCAACACTCTCAATTGCGATCCTCTTAGGATGTGTTCATTATATACTTTGACTTGGGCTGTTGAATCAGAATATCATTCCAGGGACACATTTCTCTGAGATAACAAAATTAATTTTTCTCTGCCTTTCATTCTCCTGAGACTGTTTTTTCTTCTGTAGACCATCTCCATTGAACGAGGCTGCCTACTTCTGGAAGTTCTGGTACCTCAGCAGGCATCTATTCTCTACTCCTACACTCTTCTAAATGTCCTATATAGAGGCCGAGGACTGACGAGACAGTCTGACATATGAAGGTCTTGAAGGTCTTTTCCAACCTACAAAGTCTATTGTAAATTAAACTTCTGCAAGTGGTTACAACCCGCAGGTTGGTTGCAAACCTGAGTTGCCAGACACTCGTAAAACACTACCAGACACATTGTCGAATCTCTCACCGCTTCCCAGCGAGAAACTGGGACCCCAAACCCCACCGAGCATCTCTCCTGTCGTTCGCGCCTCTTGCTTGGGGGAGAGCACATCCCTGGGATGGGGGCACCGGCGGTGGGAAGGCCGAGGGTCCCGGGACACCCCGTCCGTCCGCCCCCCCGGGGAAGGCGGAGGGGCGGCGCGGCCTCCCGCCCTCCCTGCGCCGCAACCACTCCCCGTAAAGAAAGTCACCAGGGGGTGGGGAAGTGGTGACAGCT
>NW_005054352.1:4423535-4482023 GCF_000277835.1 Geospiza fortis | reverse complement strand
CCTGTCCGTCGGGGCAGGCGCCGCGGAGAAGGAATTTCGCACTTGCGGGAGCAGGAGTTTACCGGGATGGAGCGTCCCCTCGGCACGAGTCTGCAGTTGGCATAAATCTGCTTTTGAGATCTGCTAAGTGTTCCCGGAACAGCAGCGTTCCTAGATCTGGCATTCTTTCCGATTCTCTGTTTTCTTTCAGTTTCGCAAGCTGTTGTGGTTTTTTGGGTTTTTTTTTTTGTTACTTAAAATAGCTGTCTACCCACTGCACAGCCATCTAAATGAGGCTCTTTTTGTCTTCTCGTCACAAAAGTCCCCTCTATGGCATATACCCATAAGTTGTAGGAAGATGGTGATGTTGGGCATTTCAGTAGTATGAACTAAGCTTAAAACAAGCATTGCATTTCCTGATAATGTTGGAGAGAGTCTGGCAGGGAAGCAATGTCATTTCCTTAACCCTTATCACACTTGAAACTCAGTTTCATAGTGCAGGTTATGCAAGTAGACTGGTGATTTTTTGTAGGCTCAATAACATATGGTCACCCTATGTGAAATCTAAAAAAGTAGTTTTCTTTCGTATGGCTAAATAACAGGTTTCAGTAACATTTGAAATATGTGCAAAACACAGTTTGAGCCCTAACAGTGCATTTTCTCTATTCATGTGGGTCCATGAGGGCCTGTTTCAAGACAGCCCTTTTATAGCTGTTGAGGAGTCTGGCGCAAGGTGTATTGAGGTCTGTGAGGAGCTCTATTTTGATGAACAGGAGAGGAGTAAAAACTTGCACAGTTATGTATTGGCTGGTGTTCACAAAACAATAGATCTAAATGTAAAAAGGTTTGGCTGGTGTAACTCAGGTGCACAAGGCATAAATTCATACCCCATCCCACTCTCTTTAATGTCAATTTCTGCAAAAGTGTCTCTACACATCGTCCACATGAAATCAAGATTTTTAGTGATTTTCTTGAAAAAGAGGTATATTAGTAAGCTACACCTAGGCATCTGTGCACTCACTTACTCTCTCCTTTTCCTAGGGAACAAGGATTCACAGTGTAATCCATTAAAACACTATCTTCCTAAAATAAAATTCTCACCAGAATACAGTGACAAGCACTTTTTAAAAATTCTCTTTTTATTACAAATTCTTGACATTTTAATATTCCAGGGGCTGATACAGTGAGTATCCCATATGCTCTCTTTTCTCTGTATTACTCATAATGTAGCCTCACGTAGAACAACCACTGGAATCACAGAAGAGTTGGCTTTTCAAGAAAGGCATAGTGATTAGAAAATGACTTGCCTTTATTTTTCAAATTTACACCAAAACTGCTTCTGTTTTCCTCCAAAGATGTAAATTTAACTAAAGAGGTATCCTTCTTTTGCCTCATGTTGCTGACTCCATCATGGAAAAATTTTGCATGGTCTCTGACACTGTGTGTCAGAGCTTGTATGAAAAACTGGGTTCTGTTTTGCAGTGTGGGTCCCTGCATGTCCTCCAAGGGATGTAAAATGTCATCTCTCTGCTTTGCCCCAGATGAATACAAAGTTTTATGAAGAAAACCATTGCCTTTGGATATAAAACCGAATTTATCATCAAGTTAGCAAAGTAAGGACCCTGTTTAACTGAGTAGTTTGCAGAGCAGTGTAGTGTCTCCCTTGAGGAAAAACAAAGAGAAAGACCAGCATTCCTCAGGGTAGAGAAAACAGACAGAGGTGCAAAATGTGAGTTGTTATTGAAATGTTGGTATAATTATCCTAGGTGAGTAGAATATTAAGTAAATAGAAAAGAAATATTAAGCTAAAAGCCCTTGTGGAAGTAATAAAAAGATCAAGAGTTGTGGAATAAGGATTTTAAGCATAAGTTTTGATTTCAACCTGTTGTGACAGTGAGTAGACACATGTCCTGTACAAGGAGGAAGGTACCATCCATCTGGAGTTCACTGCTTCTACTTTCTCAGCAGGCTGTGCAGTTCCTTTGAGTGTTCTTGTCTCTCATTTAGGCTCACATTCCAGTTTTGGGAACTAGGCAAACAATAGGCATCACTTAATAACTGTGGGAGCAGGGAGGGAGGAGAGCATGTGGGAGGGGAAAGAGGGACAGACCCTTTTCATGTTCACCTCTGAATGTCATAGCCAGGCACTGCTGGATCCAAGCAAACCAGGTTCCTTCAGCCAGTATAATTCACTTTCCATTTTCTTGTTAGTTAAATATTTGCACTGTGGTGCTTGAAGGCACTCAGGGTTTGCTACATCTGGGTTGATGCACAGTTTAGTTGACCAGCTCTGCTTTAATGGAAGAGCTTTGGGCATCACTTGGTACACAAAAGGCCTGAATTAGTCACAAGTGTTGGGAGAGCTTTGCCCCTGATCTTTGAATTCTTTAGCCCCGTTACATGACTAACATGTGAGAACTTATGGAAGTGTTTGGACAATGGGGTTAGCAGTCACTAATTCTGTGTTTTGTGATACACCTTTCCCAAAGTGCCAGTTATTCTCCTTGATTTCCTTCTTTAAAACTGAAGTTCTTAGTCTTGTGCACTTCTCTTGGCTCTGGAGTGACTCTGGTGTAGAATTTCTTCTTGCTTCTACAGTGCTGAGGTGCAGAACTAATTTAAAGAACTGTGCATCCGCTTGGTTACCTTGAATACACAAGCAAATACTGGAGCAAATATCCAAGCATAGGATCTCAAAGAGTTTAAAGCATTCAGCATTAGAAAGGCATCCTAAAGCAATGGGGAACAACTCTTGTCTGACTAAGGAATTCCATTGGGAAGTTTGTTTGAAAAAAAACGTAGAGGTCTTGTTGATTTACCCATAGTCTAATTCAACCATAAGAGACCAGGTGCCAGGTTTAGAATTGATTTCATGTATCCAGCTTCCTTGAAACACATTTTCTTCATTTTTCCATGATTTAGGTATTTTATTTTTCTGCACCCTAAGAGTACATAACAGCCACTGCTTTTCCATGGCAACGCCTGTTTCCAGAATTTGTCATCTGGTGTTTCATGTTTTTCTCTCTCTCTCTTTTTCCCTCCCTCTTCATCCTTCTCCCCCCACCCCCAGCATCTCGAACATTGTTCATTCTGCATCCATTTTGACTTCAATATCTGAATGACATCTTCTTTATTGCACATCAGATATTTTAGTAGGTCTGTATTCCAAGCCTTCTGCAGTTAAATTAAATTGGATGTATTCCTCTTTGTACGGAGGACAATATTGCTTCTTGTCAGCTATCAGTAGAATACTACAATTTTGCAATTTTTGCTAGTGTGGTATTTATTTACATGGCATTATTTTAGTATTTTTTCTGACTAAAAATGTAAAACATCTGCTCCTTAAACAATATAAATCATACCAGCCATGATTAGTTTAAAAGACTAGGCCGCCAATAACTTGTCTACAGTTTAGCAGCATTTACATTTTAGCAGCTTTGCTTATTTTTGTCTATGGAAAAACCAGAAAATGGTGAATTTCTATGCAAAAGAAGCATACACATAAAAAATGGCATGCAAATAAGTGCTAAACAATGCTTTTTTTTTGTCCTCTTGCTCTTCCTCCTATGTTTCTTCCTACTGCCATTTTAAAAGGACTAAGTTTTGCCTTTTTTAGTGTGGTTTTGTTTTTCTTTTTAACTGATGCCCTAGAAACTGCTGTCATGAGGTTGACACAGGCCGTCCATCATGCCAGGAGCGGAAGGATACTGATAGGAGGAAGAGTATTCCCTTGAAATTAGGGGAACCAGCTCTTACACCAAGGGAGTTAGAAAACCGTGCATTGGTTTCTGGCAGAGGCTGTGGTTAGAGGCAGGAATTTCTGTAAGTTCAGGAAGGCAGTCTTTGGCCAGGGGAGACTTCCAAGTCCTCTAAATTGTCTAAATTGTGTTGAGGAAACTTGGGTTATGCATGGATCCTGTAGTGGGCATTGCAGTTCCTAGGCTCCATAGTCTCTGTTTCCTGGGGAGCTGTCATGCCTATTAGTGATAGACCAGAGAATCAAAGACTTGAGAATTGAGCTGCTAAGAGTCATCTTGTAGATTAAAATACCACAGAAGTTAAAAATAAATAGGAAATGTGTTAAAATTCTGACTAGGCAACAGCAACTCATCATCAGTAGAGTCTGTGTTCTCTAGGAGTCAAATGGGGTTGAGTTTGGCTCCAGATTGTAGGGTTTTATTTTGAAATAAACAAAGATCTCAGCATCCTTTTAGCCCATTCTGTAAAATGAAAATATTATCCACATTTTCCCCTTCAATTTATTTTCTCATCGTAGGCACTGAGAAAATTAAAAAAGACCAACACAAGCAGAAATTTAGAAAATATTTAGCTTGATGCCAGTCAGTCATAGGCACAGGAGGTAATTTGACCCTTCTGGTTGTGAATACTGTGCCTGCATTCCTGTAAGGCTGCTGTACAACTCCTCACAAGTGACTGTCTTGCTAGCATGATGTTACCTTACAGGACACTAAGGTCTGTGCTGTTCTGCCTGTGTATTACCTGAGAAGGAATTAGCTGTTTTATTACAAGTTACAAGGTGGGTGCGGTTATTCACTGGATTATGAGAAGGTATTTCAAAATCATGCTTGATAGTCAGGAAGAGCAAGAGTCTCAATGCAAACCTAACACCTCTGTAGTAAGTGTGTAAAATTGGTTTTAAGATATAACTTCTTTTGCCATTATATAAAGCTGATGTGGGATTCGAGGTGCATTCGAGGTACTTAACTATGTTTTCTTTTTTTTCAGATTGTGTTTGTGGAGCAAGCTGATCAGCTAGAGCAACTGGCTAAGACATGGGGGTTCAAAACATCTGACATAAGACAACTGAGTAAACAGTATGTGTTTTGTTAAGATTAGCTACAGCAAATGCAGTTTGTTCTTTGTGTGAGGTAAAGCGAGGTTTTGGAATACATTTTGACAGGGAGCACATTAAAACCATATGATGCCCATATATTTAATGGCCAAAATTCCATTTTAGTGCAGTGAGAGCTCTTTACCCAAAAGTGCCTGTGTTCTGGATGCAACTCGACAGTCCATGTTCTTTTTGCATTCCCTGGTTTGGGATTGCAGACATGGTTGAATTGTGCTGGCTGATGTATACTGCACAGAGCAAAATGCCATATTTAATTTTCAGGCATAATCGCTTCCGTGCTCACGAAAGTGAGTGCCATTCTTTCTTGAGATTACATTTTATATCCATTTTGTTAGCAGTGGGCTGTGCCTAACATGAAAGTCTAGGTGTAGTAAATGTAGATAACACTGACACTGCAGATATGAAACTTGTTTGCTTAGACTTTGACACATTGCATAATAAAAATTAGTACAATTAGAAGATTTAAGCCCTCTAAACACAGAGCTTTTGGTTTCTCCATACTGCAGCTGGAGCATTTCTTTTTTCTTCATGCAGTGAAATCCTCCAAGTTTATTGTGAAGTAAAAAAGTTTTGGACTGTGTGAAAAAGTTTTGAACTATGCTTTGCATGTAGTAGCACTGTAAATGACTTGTGGCTTATAATTGAGACCTGCCTTCTAGTAATCAATTGTTAAAAAACGTTTATGCTTTGCTGAAAGGCTAATCATACAGTATATATGAATAATCAGATTTTTTTTTTAACTTGAAATAGCCTGAGGAAAAAGAAGGTTCTGAGAATGTGAATTGATTGAGGAAGACTTTTCAGCATTTATTGCCTGCAAGAAAACAGAAAAAAGAGGACCTAAAAAGAGACAAAATTCAGTTCATTCTGTAGTCAGGGAGAAGGAAAGAGGAGTGAGAGAAATGTTATGTAGTAAGAAGTTTCAGAACAAAACAAAATAGCTATAGAAACTTCCTAGTAATGTTGATATATTCATACCTGTTATTGCATGAACATTGCATGACAACATATAGTTTTACGGTTACAGTGTAAATATGCCTTTCCTGTTCAAGATATTGAGCAGACCTTTTTTCACCAGTGTCTATGTCTGCATTTTTAGACACAGTGTCTGTTTTTCCATTAAGCCTTGAAATTAATTGACTTTACATATCTATATAGACATATAAATAATATAGAAGAAAACTGGCATACAGAAAGTCACGTTTTGTAAATATAATGGTCTGGAAGCTAGAGGCATTCCATATATATTCAAACTAGGAAACAAGACTGTGTACAATTCTCTTTTTCAGGTGGATTCTGTAATGGAGTAATTTTAGTTATTGTGAAGTCAGTTCCTCTTTGTTTGTTGGCATTTAGGGTGGGTCAATATTAGAGATAATTAGATTAATCCTGCTCCTATACTGTTTTTCCTCACAGTTAGATATATGTATTTTGCAGTGTAAATGATATTACTCAACTGCTTCATACCAAAATATGGGTATGTGTGAAGGTACAGCAGGAGTTAATAGGCTGATGCTGGAAGAGACAGATTAATCTCTACTTGCCATTTATTCTGATGGATTTTAATCAAGTATACTCTTTAAAACAAAGCTAATTACTGTGGAGAATTTTGAGGCATTTTGAATTATTACAATTCTATTTTCTTTCCTTAGTGAATTCTTCATGCCAGGATTGGTTGATACGCATATTCATGCTCCTCAGTATTCATTTACTGGTACAAGAGTAGACCTGCCTCTTTTGCAGTGGTTGACTGCTTACACATTCCCAACAGAAGCCAAATACCAGGATAGTGGTTTTGCAGAAGAAGTGTACACCAGAGTTGTTGTAAGTCCTGCAAACGACATTTACCTACTCGACAGCATTCATTTTTGTGTAATATAGGCATGTTCTCAGAAGGTTGGCAGAAAGAGTAGAGAATGTTTTACTGTCATGGAAACGAGATAAAGCCAAGATAGCCACTGTTCTAATTGCTAGTCAAGATTGTCTATTACTAGTTACAGTCTTGTTCTCTTGTTGCTGGCAGTAGAGTTCATTTAATCACAAGATTAACAATGAACTGTTTATCACCTTTTCTGAATACAATGACAGCTACTAATCTACAACAAGTAATCTACACTCAGAATTATTACATCCAGCAGGCGCAGACAACCTCAATGTAGCAATAATCAAGCATAGTGAGAAAAAATAATTCAGGGAATGTTTCCTTTCTTCCACAAAAGTCCTCTATTATGAACCCACCATCTGCAAAAACCACATGAAAGAGAAGATAGTTCTGATAGATGACAGATCTGGGGTGTTCTGGAGTAGTAAAGAAAGACATTGCTGCTGCTGAGATCTTTATAGTAAGAATGTCTTTTACTGCAGGGGCTTTAGAAGGAGTCTCTCAGTGGTATTGTGGGTCAAAGAAAGACTGTGTTTGAGCTTGACTGTTTCTGAGCATTTTAAAGTCTTTAAGATCCACTGAATGGACAACAAGCAGCTAGGTCATATTGCAGAGTGCTAGTTCTGGCCTATAACTTGTATTTATCCTTTAATATGTGGCTGAAATATCTTCAACAGATTAAATTACTTGGCCAGCATAATTTGCCTTGCATATGTCTATTACCCTGGAAGCATCTGTTGTCAATATAGTAACATAACAAATCTGAAATAAATAGTTATGCTGTTCCCTGCCACACAAATTTTAAAAGAAATTACTTTCTGCCATCTGCCATGATAAAAGCATGCAGGAGCAGCCTGGTCATAAGCTCTTTGACAAGCACTTTTAAGCCTCCAAGTGCTTAAAACATAGAGGTGACCTCACCTAACAGTATGTTGAGCTGTGTGCCCAACACGCTGTTACAGCGCAGGCTGAGTGACCCCAGCACATCTAGAGACCTCACCCTGCAAGGTGTGTCACAGAATCATCTGGAAAAGAGCTGCCAGAGAGAGGTGGAAGTTAGCTGTGGGAGCCTGGACACCACAGTTAGACTATCCTCATGTGAATCAAATAGCACAGGGTCAGGAAAATGTCTTCACCCACAGAAGATACAAAATACCAGTTGCTCTGCAGTGTTTGAAGGGGCCAATTATAACCTTCATCTGTTAGAAATAGAACTAAACTTTCATGGAGTAGATGTTTTTTCATAAGTTTCATTGTGCTTATGAAGTTGTAATGAAAAAACAGTGGATTTTTTCAAATCAAAGTCCTGTTTCCAACAAATGCCTTCTATACTCAGCAAAAGAAACAATTTAGGTGATTTTTCCTGCTTTTAGCTGGAGCCTCCTCTTTGTGCTGATGATTTGGAAACAGAATGTTTTTGGATTTACTTTAACAATGTTGTTAGGATTTCAGAAGTAGAGAATTCTGAATTTTAAAAGCTAGAAAAGACAAAGGTAACTTGTCTTTTTAATGACATTGCTATTTTGAGACTTTTTTGGAACTTTTAAAGATTTTCATTTAAATATTGTAAGGAAAAGACAGAGCTTGGCTTCATGTTTGTCAAATAATTAACCCTACCCTTCCTCCAAACATTGTGTGGAATGTCCCACCTTTTATCTCATTAAAAAAATTTAAGAAATTCTCAAATTAGTTGGCAGACAGAACCCAAAAGTATAGTGTCGGTCTGTATGTTGGATAAGTGGTCAACATAGTTTGCATCAGTCCCAAGGACGAGAGAAGCTACAAATTTCATCATGAATTAATGTAACTAAAATACCCGGTGATTTACTATTATGTTCCCCAAAAGTAATATGGGGATTTCCTTTCAAATGGTATATTAGATAAATAATTAACTCATAGTCTGAGTGGTTTTGCTCAGTTTACTTTTACAGTTAAGTTTGATACTTGGTATTTGGGGGCAACAAAGGTTTTTGATACATGAAAACCTGACTTGTTTTTCCAGCTGAATCAGGTTACTAGAAGAAAATCACCATGTTAACCAAAAACCTTGCTTTGCTAACACTACATAAACTGTGCTTCACTATCAAAATTGCAGAACCTTTCATAACTAGGAAATAACAAAAATTACTAGTTGTTTGTATTTCTAAATATAAATTGGAGTATTTCCAGTTTGGGGAAAGAAATAATGACTGGTTTCTATGGGTTTAGCCACTGCAAAAATTGTGTGAGCAGTTTTTTGTATTTATTAACCCTCAGACTTAAAAAAGCTTTTATGAAATTAAAAATCTATATTTTTACCTTCCCACTTCACTGCA
The DNA here is from genome assembly GCF_000277835.1 of Geospiza fortis. Taxonomy (NCBI): domain Eukaryota; kingdom Metazoa; phylum Chordata; class Aves; order Passeriformes; family Thraupidae; genus Geospiza; species Geospiza fortis. Next base: position 4,472,974 of record NW_005054352.1, on the reverse strand, counting down.
AAATCTTACAATAACCGAATGTTCTTGCAGCTTGAAATGAGACTTCCTGTTCTGCATTTTAGCAGCTTTGTTGGCTTTTTTCTCAGACAGTTGAAACTGATTTCTTTTTTTAGAGACGAACTCTAAAGAATGGCACGACTACAGCTTGCTACTTTGCAACAATTCACACAGATAGTTCCCTTCTTCTTGCTGAAATTATAGGTAAGTCTAATGGTGAGTTTTGAAGGATTATGTGGATCATGTTAGTTGAAGGAAACAATGCTTAGGAATTTAAACTAGCTAGGGATCTGTCTTTCTCCTAATTTGTTTTTTATTCATAGTACCTGTCACACTGTGTCCCCAGACCCCACCTGTCATCCATGTTCATTTAGACACCTCTATCCTACTTGCTATTCCTTCCCTCCTTATTCCCAAGTCTGCTGCTGGCTGAGCTTGAATTAGGTCTGCTGGACTTGTTCTTCAGCTGCGGCTCTCTGCTTTTTCTAACCTTTTGTTATTTGAGGTTTAAAAGAGCTGAACGACAGGAGGCCCAGTCGGTGCATTAATTTCCTGATACACTGAGGTTTCATCTGATAATCAATATCAAAAATCTTCACACACCCTCTGAAATCAGAGAAGTGGAAGTTGCATCAGAATCTTATCCTTCCCTTCTGTTCATAGTTGCAAATGCCTGCTGTTTGAAAATGTTTTTGTTCTTGCAGTATTTCGCAAGGCTCAGACAGCTCATAAAGCAGAGAAATTTAATAAGAACCTCAAATTTCATCAAAAATTAGCTATTCTGATTTATTAGGAAAATTTTGAAGCCACTGCATTAAACAACTCAAATAGTAGAAGTGGACAAAGCGATCTGATTTTAAAACACATTTGACAGCCTAGGATATTATATGCATGTTTTACACATGATTTCTGATTTATTCATCTAGCATGGGTAAATCTCAAGAAAGAGGCTAGAACAGATCTGGAAATTTCTTCTTCGAACTGCATGTGGGAGGCTGTTAGCAATCTTTGCCTGTTAGCAAAAAGAGAGATGGTTTGCTAAGATCTTTATGCCCTCTCTCATCTTCAGGTAGTAATCTACTCCAGCTACTGTACTTTGATGCTTGTGTTTCTCATCCTTTGTGTCACAGCTGTCTTCATAGACTACCATTAAGAATTCTGGTTGTGGTTAAACTATAGTAACCTAGTTCTTATTTGTAAAGTTGAGTATTAATGTGGAAGACAGCTCCTATTTAATGTTGTTTGTTTCCTTATTTTGTCTTTTCTTTTTATCCTTAAAAGTCACATGAATGACCCTAACTTAGAGACAAGATAGCATAAATTCTGGTCATCCTAAATGGAGCTGGGTGGGGTGGAATTAGTTTTTTTATTTCAGTACAAGCTTTGGTAATGGTTTGTGAGAACCAGTGATTCTGAGATTTATACTCTAATGCATCTCAACAGATAAATTTGGTCAACGAGCATTTGTTGGAAAAGTCTGCATGGATGTGAATGACAGTGTGCCAGAATACAGAGAGATTACTGCTGACTCTGTCCAAGAGACAGAAAGGTAAAATGGTAAAATTGATGGCATAACCTTTTAAAGTAAGATTTTTCATACATCTGAACAGTGGATGTGAATCTGTCTAAGAGCTTACAGGTGTGAATTTATTAGCAACAGGTTTTTTTCTTCCAACCGTACTACAGTCCTGGCAATTCCTGCAAATCCTGGCAATTCCTGCAAAAGTTGCTGCACAGCCCAAGCAGCATCCCTCTGGCTTTTCTAAAGAGAGGGAGAAACCACAGATGCAGGGTTTGAGAGGATATGTCTGTTTTCTGCTGCCTCTTTTCCCTTTCACAGCTGTCTGTGTGGAGGTCATGGGACCTGACATACAATGGTGAGGTGGCAGCCAGTTCCTTCATCCCCATTAACTTCTAAGCTATATCCTTTCATCAATTAGGTAGAACTCGTCTCTCATACCCCATTTTAAACATATCTTCTCCATCACAGCACCAGTCAAACTACTCCAACATGCAGCTGAGAGAATGAAGGGGAATCCAACGAAGGCAATATTTGTAGTGGAGGAGAGCCAAGACTGCATTATTGCGGTTTACTATCATGTTTCTCTTGTCTTTTGCACCCATGCTCAGAAAACAGTTAAGCAGACATACAGCTCTTCTCATAGGACTAACTATTTACTTATATAAATGTTTCAGATGTCATGCTGAAAGAGAAAACCCCTAAGAGTAATAGAAATATCTTTTGGCACTTGTGTGAGGTTGCTCCCTTGTTTTTACAAATCATGCTAAAGGCATGACAATGAAAGTTAGAAATAGTAATGTATTTCCAATGGTGTTTATATTTAAAGGAATTTTTAAAACATGCAGAATGAATTACCTTCACTCTTCTAACCTTTGTTTCCCTCTATGTAAATCCCCAGCTTCCATAATATGGTGCAAGTCCTGCCAAATGGGCCTGAAAGAAGCAGAACTTCCAATTCTGATAGTTTTAAAAGCTTCAGAAGGATCTAAATAGCTTTCTTTCAAATATCTGTCTTCTGCCTCCAATTAATTCCTTTTTGGTTGTATAAAAAGAAATTCTTCTGAACATGGGTGACAGGTTGCTACAAGCACTCCATAGCTGTCTAGGGAATGGGGCTGTGTGCTTCCTGGCATGGATTTGGAGTATTTTCCCCAATCACAGCAGTACAATTGCAGAAGGATGAAAAAGCTGTTTCATTAAGAGGGTAACATGTTAGCTGGGTTTTTGTTGCTTGGTTTTTTAAGAATCTAAGAAATGTGATCTGTCACACTGTCAGAAAATGGACTACACTCATTTCAGTTACTTAAAGTTAACATACAGAAATATTTATATTGTAAGCATGGAAATAAGGTACAATTCCAAGTACTTCATATATTAAATTTAAATTCATCAAGAATTTGAATCTATCATTCTTTGTCAAAGAGGATTTAAAAAAATGTTAGGGAATTGAACTCTAGATTACCATATATGGTATTATTAGTTATAGTCAGCTGCAAAGATGAGAAGCTGTGTTTAAGTCTGTTCTGCTACAGAAGACAGTGATTTGGAGCTGAGCTTCTTTCCTGATAGAGAAGTACATAAGCCAACAAACTACAGGCTATATTTGTAAAACATATTTCATCACATTTCATCAGTTTTGAAACAGCTCACACTGTTCAAAGAACGTGAGAAAGAATGAAAATAGCCACATTGAAATTTTGGCTTGTCAGCTGGGCATTATATTTCTGTTAAAGCTTCTGCTCAAGTGTGTACTTTATTGATCAAGTTCTGATCATAAAGCTTCTGATCAAATGTGATCAGGTTAATCGGTAAGAGGAGAAACAGGCAGGTGGTAGCTAATTCACTTGGCATTTTAGGTCTCAAAGTAAGAAAATGCTGGGCTCAAACTCCTTTGGTCATTGCAGAAGTCAAACTCAGGTTTCTTGTTTCCATCTGCTGATCTAGTGCAACCTTCAGGGCTGTGAATGTAGCCTCTAGCGTAATTTTCTTTTTCCTCTGAAGACATTTGAAAAAATTGATTAAACATGCTGTGATCAAAATTACACAGTTTTCTTACTATGAACTATAGCATAAAAATTCACAGAGATTCTGTCCAGAAAGCATCTCAAACTGTCTTTCACATGTCACTTACATACACTGAACAAATGGGCTTTCAAAGAATTTCCTCCTTCCAAAGTAGGAGGAAGTTTAATTTGCTCATCTGCATTATCCATAGTGACTGCTTAGGGTTTTTTGTAGAGGTCTGAGATGGCATTTTATTTAATAGAGTAAGTAAATCTTTATTTTCTGGAAGGTAGATGGTCTATATGCTAGCATTAATATAAGATTTCCAAAAAATCAAGGGTTCTTTAAGTGAATGAGGACATATGCCTCTACTGTAAGATATAAAATATTGCTACATCTTTTAAAACTTGGATTTGAAAAGGTTTAAGCACCGCAATTTGAATTCATGGACAAACAAATTTAAGTTTGGTTTGTTTTTTCCTTCTTCAATATTGCAGCTGTAGGTTATAATTACATTTTCAATTCATTTAATGTAGCATGTGTTTGGTTTTCAGGGAGGACTCAGCATAATTACTGCTTGTCTAATGCTAAGTATTGCAATGAAAAAACAATAGTCTGCATGTTCAGAGTCAAATTCAAAACTAGCATAATTTGGTGTCACTATGCTGACTTCATTGTGTTCCCTTTTTTTATTTAATCTAAAAATCTGGTGCAAAATTTTGTAAAATAATTGATGTGTCTGAAGCGTTTGATCTGTCTGGGTATCCAAGTATATATTTTTTATATTTTTGATAATTTATAACATAGAGGACAGATTTATAGCAACTTTATTTCTACCCTTTTTCAGGTTTGTTAGAGAACTACTGGAAAAGAAAGTAAGTAATGTTCTTTATTGAATTCACTTCTGTGTTCAGAAGATGCTGTGTGAACACATGAAATAATTAATCCCACTATCCAAATCTGTTGTCTTAGTGACAGATCAATTAATATACATATTTCTGTGTAATAGACAGATATCATCACTCTGAAAATGTTCTAGTAAATGTTGAGAAATGTACTTGTAACAGTGTAAAATCAGTTTTCTGTTCTCAGAGCAGAGCAATGTTCTGTGTGTTTCTCTACTGAGTTTAAAAAACCTGGCTTCCTAGAAAGGATTATTTTCTTGTTAAGAAAGGTGGAATTCTGTTTAGCACTCTTAGTATAGAAGTAGACAGGTTAATTGAAGGAATTCTCACCAGCAGAAATCACTGTTTTTTTCAGTAAAGTTACTAATCCACTATAAAATTAGTGTTTTGTGTCAGTGCATGTCTTAAAGTGTGTTTCTAAAGACATTCATGCTTACACTCCAGTGGTAAAGATTGAAGTTTACACTCCAACATTATACACAGCAGTACTTTTCTTATCAGCCTTTGGTTTTCAGTGGCTTCTTTTGACATCCCACCCCAAAATATTCAAGAGCAGTTGCCTGGAGTTTAATGCCTAAACTGAATATATCATGAGAGTAATGCCTAAACTGAATGTATCACTAGAGTAAGTTGGCTAATTTGCAAAGACCCGAGCTCCTTTTTTCTGGGAGATAGTACAAGGAACTGCCATCCAAGTTATCATTTACTGGCTTGTGCTAAACTCTTGCCTCTAACTATTGTTTTAGGAAAATTTTAATCTAGAGATGCAAGGTGTAAACCTCTGTAATTTTTAGTGTCTTCTCCACTGTGTCCTACTGTCTAGCATATCTGATCATACCACCATTCTTCTTATCTAAGGAGTTCAGGGGTTTGTCACTGTTATGAGTAAAGAAGATTGAACAAGAAAATGGCTTTGGTTTTGTAGAAGCTTGCAGTTTTGCATCATTATATCTTCAATGCTCACGGAAGTGTGACTGAAAAAAATCTGGTCATTCAACTGACTTACTTCTCATCATGCATTTAGACTGTCAGCAAAGATGAAAAAGTGCTGCTGAAGACTGGTGAAATTTCAGGGACTTGATGAAAGTTCAAATAAATACAAGTTCTTTAATAAAGTTCATTAAAATTGTTGTCAGAAATCCCCACTTTCATTCTCTGTTTCTGCAATGAGATGTCTAATGACAGCAAGGAAATGACAATACAGCTTAATTTGAGTTGGCAAGGATGCAGTAAGCAGTAAGCAAAGAAGACAAAATGTAGTTGCCATGTAAATGCTAGTCTTATGGTTGCTGAAATATATATGATATATATGTAGAATGCAAACCCCATCTTCTGTTATTTTCAGTATCCCAGAGTACAGCCTATCATAACCCCCCGCTTTGGCCCCTCCTGCACAGAGGACTTGCTGAATGCCCTTGGGGATTTAGCACAAACCCATGATCTCCACGTGCAGGTAAGCTCTGAGAGCTCTGTGTGCCATTTCAGTGGTGTGGACAGACAGCACGCTGGCCATCTAAAGATGCCTTTGGGAGGAGGTATGTACCTGCTGCCCTGACCTCAGCATCTGCTCTGTTGTAGGCTTGTTCTGTCTTTCACCTCACATTAACATCATGTATTATTTTATCTATTAACATCTTCCTAAAACTGGAAGTGGATGCATTGTGTCACCACATTACTGGGATGAACATGTGTACCATCTCATATCCCTTTGTTCCTTTAAGGACAAATGGAGCTACTTCTTTAGGTCCTATGAAAACTTGTTCAGGTCTGATGAAAAAAGAGATGCAAGGACTAGATCAAATTATAGGCTTTACAGGCACTATTTTTTATGAATGTATATTTAGCACCAGTAGATTGCTCAGAAGGTTGCAATGTCAGGTTCAATGCTGTTTAAAGGATTCGCTCTATGCATTTTCTTTTTGCAGAGTCACATAAGTGAGACTGAGGAAGAAATCAAACTTGTGGAGAACATGTTTCCTGCCTACCAGAATTACACAGAGCTGTATGATAAAAACAAGCTGCTAACCAGCAAGGTAGCCACATAAAAAATTCCCAAATATGACTTAAATTAATCCATATAGAGAATATGATGGTTTACTGTATTGTTTTGTTCTGTGAAGATCAGTGATATCTGGGGAAAAGCAAATTTGTTTTATGTTCTATGTTGAGGTGTTGGGTCTTTAAACAGGCCCACTGTGTTCCTAAGTATTTTAGAGGAAGGGAAAAAGAAACATATTTTGTGCTCCATGATTCATTTTCTAAAGGCTCCAAAGAGAGTTAGGGCAGTGGGATTAGAAGGAAGCTAGATAAAGCTGGTGTTGTAGGAACTGATAATTCTTGGACAGGACCTAGTTGTCCTTATAGTCCAAGGATGTTACCCAGTTTTTGCAGTTTGCCTGAAGGTTTCTTCTGTGGTGTCATGTTAGGACCAGCTTCATTTCCTTCCTATGGAGAAGCAGCCTTCTGTGTTGAATTCTAAACATCTACTTCACTGGCAGACAGCTGCTCTTTACTGATCTGACTATCCAAAAGGACTCTCACCTCATTTTACCAGCTGATTTTACCAAGCTTTGTGAGGGACCCTAGCCCAAAGAATTGAAATTCATTACAGCCTTATGCTGTTGAGATAAATGTAATATACCTGCCCACAGTAATTACAGGGTAGAGACCCAGGACACATCTGATTAGATAGTGGACTGCCCCTGCAAAAGTGAATATGAACAACCCAACTACAGTCAGCGTACCTAAACATCAGTCAAGCTCATTTAAAAATTTGAGAGAGAATTTTCAGATGCACAAGAGGCAGCTGGAAACTCCCTAGGAATTAGCTGTTGAGCTCCCATTTCCGTGTTTGAAATTTTACCCCAGTAAATGACTTGTTTACTGTTCTTTTTGCTGAGAAATCAATATGGACTAGAGAAGTATGTACACAGAATTAACCTTTGCTTTCTTACATGGTCTTTTGCATGCTGATTTGGTGTGCAAGTGTTCTAAAGAGCATATTTGTGCTGCAAAAGCACAGGTCTTAATTCTGTGACTTGTATGCACACAAGTGAAAATGGTAATGAAAAGGTTGTGATTACTGGTGCCTTCTGGAGTCAGACTCCTGGATATTTGGGAAAGGATACTATTAAACACAAGCATAGCAGCAGAACCTCAGATATTGCCTCCCCATCCACTCAAACTAAGAACCAAATCAAATTTTTTTAAGTGCTTTAAAAGCAGGGGCTTTTTTTGGAGCTGTTGCTGAAATGTTTCTTTCCTTTCAAAAACAACACAGATTGGCAGGGATATGCTTCAGTAGCTACCATATGTAGGTCCTTATCTGAAGAAGGTGGCTCTTCTCCTTGTGTTTTCAGCTACAGTGAGCTTGATAAGTAGAGATGAGAGGGGTACAGTGCCATTAGGAGATGCTCAGTGGAAGCAGTGCCATGCTCAATTTTATGTGCAGATTGCAAGATCTAACAGAGCTCTTGCTCCTCTCTTTTAGTGGGCATTTGGCATGTGAGGTAATGCCAATTAGATTTTTATGGCAATAATTGGTTTATCCACTATTAAATTATCCTATCCTATATTTCTATGTTTTTCTTGTGAACTTATTTTTAAAGTCAGTTATGTTGGCTAAAAAGTAAAAGTAATTTATCAGTTGCATAAAAAATTAGATTGTATTTTACATAAAGAATATTTAATCTCGTTCTCCTTCCCTGGTGCACACCTTTAGAGAGCTAATAGGAAACATGCTAAGAGTACATGCATCTTCCATTTTATCTGGTGTATTCCTAGCCCCAGTACTTAATCTCTGTGTTAGCTACAAAATATAAATTGTAAGCATGCTGCAGCACTAGGGCAACTGGGAAATTCTCGCTTTTATCTTTGGTCACAGCAGTCACTGCAAGAGCAAGTACCCTGTATTCTTATATTTAAAAAATTTAAAAAAGCTGAAGGAATGATATGTCAGGCACACTGAATTTAATCAGCTTTTCCCTTGTGGGTTTTAAGAGCTTAATTCAAGAAGTGCATTAATTTCACTAAATAGTAACATGTCCTTTTTGGCTATTTAAAGCAGCGCAGCAAACCTCACAGCCACAGAAGTAAATACAGTATTGAGTAAATTTATGATTCTCTTTTTCTTTAGACTGTGATGGCACATGCCTGTCATCTTTCTGAAGAAGAGCTGAAACTTTTTAGTCTTCGTGGAGCTGCAATTTCACATTGCCCCAATTCGAACTTCTCGTAAGTTGAAAAAAAAAGGAATGGTGCATAATTAAATAAAGCTGTTGTTTATGGAGTACCCTGAGTCGGTGCTACCATTGCAAAGCTATGATATAGAAGCTATATGATACCTCATTACACCATAAATGACATATTGGATTGAACATGACCATTCATGATCCACTTCTGCATAGCATGCTCTGGACCAATTTGTGGTCTTTCAGTTTAGTTATTGCATCTATATCCATGTCTATAGAAATACTTCTTTTCTAAAAATTTTTTTCTTTTGACTGTTCTGTCAGTGGTAGATGTCAGTGGTATCTCCCTTCCCCCTGAAGTCTGCTAATGTTTTGGGGAAATGGACTATAAAATCTTCTTTCTGTTGAGCAGACATGAGATACTGCATGGTATCCAGACCGAATAAGTAATAAACCAAATCTTGTACACATTAAGGGAGAGTCTTTGTCATAAAATGGCTCTGCAGCCCTGCTTCTCCTGAACTTTTTCTGCATGTAGCACACAGAACATGTTTCTTCCAATCCAGGATGTGCAGCGGTGTCTTAAATGTGCAAAAGGTTCTCGAACACAATGTGAAGCTTGGTCTTGGCACAGGTTAGTAGTTTGCTCTGAAAGTCTTTTTTTCTGGAAACCATTGGGAGATACATTCACCTGTTCATATTTAAAAGTCAGTATGTCTCAAATTTTTGGTCCTCCTGTTTTCTCCACTTGAGTAAGGAAGTGTAGACTGCTGGAATTCTAGGGTTGGTACAAAACTCTTTTAAAACAAATTTTAAAAATTAGTGAAGAGTTCTTTGCTGTTGTGAGCTTAAACAGGGCCTGAACATCAACTTTTCAAGTTTCTGTTTTTGTGTTGTGTTCTATTCACCTGACTGTGTGTGAGAACACCTTTGTTGGGAATTATGCCTTCAGAGACAGTGCTTAGCTGTAGAACTTGTTTGGTTTACCACATATGTCTCTTCAGAACTTTGAATTAAAACTTATGGAAATTTAACATAGAGATTTATACCCAAAGCTTGTTTCTAAGACTCTGATCCCTTGTAGATGTTGCAGGTGGATATTCAGCTTCTATGCTTGATGCTATAAGGAAAACAATGGTGGCATCTAAAAGCCTTCAGATCAATAAAGTGAATGAAACAGGACTAACTCTTAAAGAAGCTTTTCAGCTAGCCACTCTGGGAGGAAGCCAAGGTAAGAAGAAAATTCTGTAGTGTGCACACAGAGAGCTACAACTCTCTTTGATTATATGTCTCCCTGTCTTCATGGGAGATTCATGGATTTCCTGGTGCCAGAGTGAAATCTAACTGGTAGGCAGAGATAGTCCTTCAGTTTCTCATACTCACACTAGGCTTTTCAGAGAAGAGTACTCTATTAATGCTGAGAGTTTAATAACGAAATCTTAATGGCTTTTCAGGGTTGTACATTTGCTTTGCGAAGATCCTCAGACTTCTTAGTCATAAGGCTGTAAGTGCTTGTCTATTTATTGTACCAGCTGGAAATTTGTTTTCTCAGCAACCATCGCCTAGAAGAAAAACTGCAATTACAGTAAAATCATGCATTCTATTTGTCATGAGTTTCTAATTTTGCTTGTGCTTTTTGAGCTGTCAGTGAGGTAGTTTGTTGCAAATCAAAACATCATGCAAATCACTCCTCACTCAGGGAAGAGCAGAAAAACAGGCTTTCCACCATGGTTGTTCACAATACAATTGCACTTGCAGAATGCAATCATATAGTATATGGGTTATCCAGTTTTGGAGAACCAATTTTGCTGTAATCAGTGTGCACATAAAAATAGATGCAATTAAAAAAGTTTTAGTGTAACTGGTATGATTTAGCAGAGAGGAAATCCACATGTAAGTGAAAACCTATTATTGTTTCAGTTACCAGAAATGAGCTCACTACCTTCTAAAGCACTGGTCCCAAATTTTCTCACTGTAACCTGCCTGTAGCTGCCAAAAAGCTCCATTGGGAATTATTAATGGAAGCTTAAAAGATGTAGTGAAAAGGTTGTCAATCAGGTCTTCTCAGAACTGTGTTTGAATTCCTGGAGGGGGTAATGGAGGAAATAGAGAAGACAGAGGATGAGCAGGGAACAAATAGTGTTTTTTTTCCTGCAATGTATACTGTTCCACAAAGTGTGAGAATAAACTAGCTGAGACACAGAAAGGAAGACATAAAAATCCCAAACTCATATGTGGCTTGCCTTCTCAGCTACTCCTGTGTTTTTTCTATATTAGGTTTCCTTAGTAAAGTATTAATTTTTTATATTGATTTTAAGCTGTTTTATCCTTACTGTATCACTTTTAAGGGTAGAATATAAATTACTTCTACAAGCTTCCAGTAGCCTGGAAGGGCTACTGGAAGGGAAAATTTCAGTAGCAGAAATTTAAATGAATAATTTTTTGGGGGGGATAGTTTGCTTTGTTAAGACTCCTAAACACTTATCACCCTCTTGTGTTTAATCTAAAAATTGCATTCTGCTCTAAAACCTGAAGGAAGATGAGATAATTTTTGTTGAAACTAGTAGGCAATCAAAATATTTCTGAAATTTTAGGAGTTTAAATGTCTTTAAGATGTTGTGATATTCCTGCCACTCACAAACTTCAATGACTTCTTAAAGTAACTTCAAGACTGAATTTCCTTTATCAGTGCAATCTGAAAACAAATAAGTTATTTGCAGGTATTATGCTCTTTGATGACTTAATTTCAGAGTATTGGAAAAATAGATTTAATTAACATATTCTTTCTAGAACTTAAAAGGGTCCTAATTTATTTCTAAAGAGGCACAGAGGCTTCTCTTTAGGAATTCTAAGCACTTGCAAGCACCCGGTCCCTGAAGATGAATTTGTAGGTTTTCAGGGCATGTGGACCTGAGAACTTGTGGTTGTAATGAAATTTTGAAAAAAATAAAGCTACATAATAGACCACAAGGCAAGCCATACAGGTAGGTATGAGATCTTCAGACTGGCTATGATTATTTCTCCACACCATATTATTATTTGTTCCAGCTAATTGCAATTACCACTGGATACCTCTTTTATTATCATATTACTATATATTACTATTGCAATATGTCTATACAAACTTCCAAAATTGCTTAAACTTTTTAAAAAATTCAATCTAATCCTGCCTTAGGAAGGTGAGTGTTATTATAAGCTTTACTGTTTCTCTGATTTAATTTCACTGTCCCATTTGGAGTTTGAATGTTTTTGGAATATAACCCATTGTTTCTTAACATACAGGTGCTAACATACTATTCAGTTTGGTTTTGGGTTTTTCCTTGTAATAATCTAAATTTTTGTTTGTCTTATGAACCTTTCAAATAAGTTGCCAGGTACTTCTACATGGTGGAAGGAGGCTGGTCCTGAAGACGTGTTTATGGGCTTGTTTTCTTCCTCAGCTCTAGGACTGGATAGTGTGATTGGAAACTTTGAGGTGGGAAAAGAATTTGATGCACTGCTAATCAACACAAAGGCTTCAGATAGCCCTTTTGACTTGTTCTCTGCCGATGATTTCGAGGTAATCAGAACAGGATTGATGATCAAAACATGAATGGAAGTGATGTGGGGAAGGTCCATGATGCAGACAAAACAGGTCTCTTGAGAGTGATTCTGGTGGCAGGAATTGGGTGTACTACACCCCTGCCTGCCGTCTGTGCTTCAGCCTGCATGTTCCATGGGCTTTTTTTGGTCAGAATCTCGCTGACCCCAGTGACAGTGCCATAACACCATGAGCAAAAATGCATGTAATATTTTTAATGCACATTTTATTAGCCCAAGATGACAATTACAGTTATGTTATTGCAGTGACAAATGGCAGCCAAGAATAAGCAATTTATTTTTAGTCAATACTTAGAGCTCAGACTGAAAAATCTCAGCCTTTTCCCAGAGAACGGTTAGGTTGCCTTTTCTGCATTGCTGTTACAAAATGAAGCAAGCACTCAAGATGGCTAATTTGAGTTAAAAGCACAGTTTTTATGTTAACATTAAAGCAGTGTTGGTTTTATGGTATGGAAACACCTTCTCATTCAAAAACCTTCACTGACTAAAAAAGATAGTTAAGAGCAGTTACTTGAATTTATAGATGTGGTCAGACTGCCTAGAAACATTTCCAGTTCTGTAAAAAGAATTATTTTTAAGTTTAAATCTAAACCTTCTAAGCTAAGTTACTGGTCCTTAGCACTTTACAAAAATTTAAATTTTGCCTTGTTTTCAAAAAGCAAATTATGTATATTAAGTTTTGATTTCACTGTTACTAGGAATATTTAGGAGAAGTGTTTTTATCAGTTCTTTCAAGCTTCAAATGATTATGATCCGGGACAGCACATATTGCTTTCTGAATTTGTTTTCTCCCATTTTTTTAAAGGACACTCTCCAGAAGTTCCTGTATCTAGGTATGTTTTGAATTTCAACTCAAGTTGAATTCTCATTTCCTATATCAAATGTCTCAATGAATATTGGGGTTAATAATAAATTTATTTTTACATAAGCAAGTGTACATTTGTTTGCAGTAATTAAATATATTTATTCAACTATTATATGAACATTAACATGTCCCAAATAACTAGCATTTATATTTGACATTAATAAATACAAACTGGTTTATAATTATAATTGTTTGTAGATATGTCCGGGCAGTGTCCGGGCCGGGGGTGTGCTGCTGCTGTGTTGTGATGTTGGGATGCCTGGTGCCAGCTGTGGCCACAGCTGTGTCATGCTGTAATGAGACTTTTGCCTTTCTGAGGAGCTGTCTCACCAGCTTTCTTGATGGCTGCTTCCCAAGCCAGTTCAGATACCATGCAACAAATCATTTTCTGTACAGATACATAATATTTTTGGGATTTGGATCTACTGAATATACAGAAAATCCATTGCACTATTGCAGCAGGTGAATGGTATGTTTATTTTTAAAAAAAAAACAAAACACATGGGTTGCTAAAATATTTATTAATTTTTGTGGTAGCCCTGACTATTTCTCTTCAAATAGACTTTCTTAGTTCTAGGAAATGGTTGCTGCAAATAATGTGTTCCAAAATGTGTTTTTGTAGACTGCATAATTGTCATTAATTAAATCAGTGTTTGTATTTATGAGCAAACCTCAGTTTTGACCGTGTTATTTCAGGTGATGATCGGAATATTTCTGAAGTGTATGTGGCTGGAAAGCAAGTGGTTCCTTTTTCGAGCTCTGTATAAATCCATTTTCTGTTTGCAAAATATTCTGCTGATCATTCTGCATCTGATTTGGAAAAGATTGATTAAGTGCAGTGCCTGATCATCAGGAATGACACCTCACTTTTGGTTAATGTTAAAAAACTTCCATACATTGAAAATTTCGTTAGACCTTTCAAGAACTACTATACCGAAATTTTCATAGTTCTAGAGGGAATGGCTATTTAAATTTCTTTGTAAAAATAGCATTTGTGCATTGATTGGGGATTTGATAAATACCTTATTTAAAGAGGACATCTGCTGCTCTGTTTAATAATAGTATAGGAAGCATTATGTGGTACAATGAGATCCTCATTTTCTATAGGAATTAAAAAAAAACCTAGTGCTTGTAAATTGATTCTGCAGGTAATGAATATCATGGAAGAATGCAATTTCCATAATATCATTATCAATTATGGAAAAATCAGTGTCCTTTTAGAGAATGTAGTTTTCAGTTTTTCCTATGAGCTTTAAAAAAAATTAATTTAAAACATTATTTTTTAAGAAGAGTTAAGTCAGAAGTGTGTGTTTATAAATAAATAAGGGTCCTTACTTAAGAGTTTCAGATTGTCGTTTGTAGTCAGACACTCCATTGAATTACCTTGATCTGAGTGATGGCTGAATGAAACTTCTCTTAAATTAGAAGCAGTCACTAAGATATCTCTGTAGGCTACACAAAGGCAAACAAATTAAGAGGGTTTTCTGGACTAGAGGGAGTGCTTTATTTAGTTCAGCATCCTGCAGAATCTTCCCAAACTCATTTGCTCCTGACTGTTCAGACAGGATGATATGATGATGTCCCTTCACCTTTCTGTAAAGGAAGTGAATGCATTTAAAAATTTCCAGGAGAAATGGTCTCTTTCTGGCCATTACCACCTTTGACTTAAGGTGAAAATCATCACTGAAAAAAGCAGCTCAGCTTTACTGTGTTCTTTGCATTTTTCAGTGTGGCAGCCATAATTCCAGCCCTGTAGAATTCCAGGATTCCAGGTAAAAAAATATGCCCTTTTTGTTTTGGAAATCTGTGTGACTTCCTTTCCTAAAATGGCTTTTTGCTTTTTTTTTTTTTTAAATTTTTTTTTTTTTTAGAATTGTTTGATGAGGGGATTTCTTCTTGTTTCTCTATTATGTTTTTGCAACACAAAGAATGTACACTTTAATTTCAGGGTCATTAGAGACCAGTGTTGTATTTAGATACTGTAAACATGTGTTGAATATGGTTTTAAGGCCTACTTCCAACTTCTTTGATTTCACTAAGCCTTGTTTTGCACTTTTATCTCACTGCCTGGGGATATAGGACATACCTCTGTTTACAAAACAAGGGGGGGGTCACTGCACCAAAGTTTCACTTCGTGTCTACTTCAGAGAGAGTGCTTGGCCAATGCCACTCATAATGTTCTGATTTTAAAAGAATTTTCAGAGCTTATGTATTGTTATGATTATGCCTACATGAGACAGCATAGCGTCAAGGGGAAGTGTAACATCTAATTTGGGCACTTAAAGCAGTAGAGTCAGTGTTCAATGTGGTTTTCTTGCCAAAGCTGAGGGGCTGTACCAACAGCAGGGAATGATCAGGAGGTGCCTTGCAGGCATCGCCTGGATGCAGCCATTCACTGGGAGCTGGCTCAGGTGTCCTCCGGCTTGCTGCACCATGCCACTGCCTGCCAAGGCACAGCCCTCCTACCCACTATGTTCCAAGAATTCTAAGGCTCTAGGAGTCAAGATCTAAGGATTAATATTTACACATTCCATCAGGGTGTCTTCTCAACCATTATGTTTCTCATGTCTCCCAATCACCTACACAGTAGCACGCTTGTTCAGCAAATAACAACCTTCAGCTCTCTAACCTGCTTTCCTGATTCAGGGACATTTATTCTCGTGAATTTTGACATGAATTTAATTGACCAAATTTCACATTTCAAAACCAAAGAACTGTGAGACACATGTTTTAATCCTCCCAGTTACTGTTTGAAACTATTTTTAGGGAATTACATGGTTTTCAGCTTTGGCTTTCCTGTGGTGAAGAAAGAGGCTTGTGTACAATGTATGCTAGTGCCCTACTTCTTTGTCTCCAGAGCTATGAATTAAATCAATGCTTTTATTTTAGTGGTAGTCTTAACTGTCTCTGACTTAATTGTTTTCCCATTATTTTGTGGTGTTTTTAAGAAAGGGATTCAGAATTTCTTAAAATACTTTTGGAGGATGGACAGGTTGCTTATTTGCAATGTAAGAACATGCTAAAACTTTAACAAGTTCAGGACTACACTGCTGGCCCAATTACAAAGGGACTCTCTAGAATAACTGCTGCCAGTGAGCTTTGTATCTGAATTTTACTGGGTCATGAGCAGTTTGACTCCTGTTAAATTCAGGGACAGAGTAGGAACTCCTCTTTTGATTATTGCTTTTCTAATGTCTAGTTAGACATTACCCAGACATTATCCAGACATAGCAATGGAAAATCATCTTTTTAAGAATCTCAGCTGGAGGAGGAACTCTGCCTGCAGGTAGTGCCCTGGGCTGCCTGCAGCTCTCTGCAATGCCCAAGATGGATAGCATTACATTAAATGCTGAGGTGTTAAAGGGTAAAGGAAAGAAGTCTGAGTTTGGTGTTTGAGAGGCCAGTGGAGGAGTTCATATAAAAAATAAACTGAAGGTCTTTTGACAGCAGAATTTAAATAGATTTGAATGGAGAAAAAATGTGCTGCCAGAAAAGCTAAGTGGGGTCATCTAAGGCAGTCCCAAAAGCTTGTTCAGTGGAAGATGGCTTATGCACAAAAATTTAAAGGTTTTAGGTCATACAAAGAATGTAATAGTCAGAATTCTCTGAAGTAATTTAGGGAAAACTACTCACTAAGGATCACTGAGGATCCCATTGTAAAGTCTTGGTCCTTGAGACTCTGTGCCTGTGTGTAGATTGCCAAGATGTTTGTTTAGGTGGGGGAGGATCAGTGGATAAAAGGGGTTACTGCTGAGACTTACACATGCACCCTGTGTGCATCTCAAGACTATATCTATTCTGCTTCCTTGGATAGATGCCCCTACTTCATATGCACTTTGATGCAGGCCAAGTAATGGGTTCAGATTCTTAGTGTCTCTTTTAGAGACTGGAGAATATTTGGAAGGCAGCTGAGCCTCCAGTGCAGTTTTCTCCAAAATAAGCTCAATGCTTGTATAGCAAAACCACCCTGCAAACTGAACCAAGGTTCAACAAGGGAGAATGATTGAGAATTTAGAACAGCACTATTGTCTCAAACCAAAATGCTAATAGAGGCTAGAACTTGAACTATTCCCCATCTGTCCTCATCCCATCACAGAACTTAGTAGCTGAATACAAATTGAAGCAACTCTCTTCTACCTTCCTCCCTTTTCCCCAGCACTACCCCCTCAAAAAAACTAAACCAAAAAAACCCCAAACCTTAAAACAAAACAACTGAACATTAAGAGGATATGAGTATGTGGAAGAAAATAAAGGAATAATTTTCAGTCAGTATAAATTGAAAAATATGACAGTATAAATTGATTGATTAAAGATAAAACCTCTGGGAAAATGTACATGCAACAGGTTCCAGATGTCTCTTCCCACAAGTTTTCTTACCAGATGGTGGATGAGATCTTTCTTTCTTAATATGTCTTTATGTTCAATGGTAGCACGCCATTCAGACAAAGGAAAAAAAGGGTATTTGTGTAGAGTTTGCTTGTTGGGACAATATGCTTACTGTGTTCTATGATCAGATGAGCACTTATTTATTATAAATAGAATGCATTTGAATTACTGTTATATGTTGATCTCATTGTGTCACTTTGGGTTTTGAAATACTAGTAAGAATTGCCTATGCATTATGCAGCATTATTTGAATTATTCATGTGTGGCAAGTGGAGTTCTGCACTTTAAAATGTTGCCTTGGCCTAATGTTTATATTTATGCTGTATTTTTGTGTAATCCTAAGGTTTTGTAGGGGAAAAAAGTGTATTTTTTCACTGTACTGAAATTTTCAGTATGTTGGCTTTCTTTTAGAAAAGGGAACTTTAAAATTACCCTGTCTAAAATACTGTGCCTGATTATACACTCATGAATGGAAAGAATTATAATGGTTTTATGAACTTGAATAGTAACATTTAATGTAAAAATAAGTGAAGATAAATAGATTTTTTTTCAAATATAATTATTATAATGCAATGCAAATTAGCAAAAGGTATTTTTCAGAAGACATTTGAAAATACTGGCAGCAGAATACAAAATACTGCAAAGTAGAAAGGGGATCGATCTGAGGAGCTCATAAAAAGAAGATGATGTCAGTAAAATTTTAGGTGTGAAATGCTCAGAAAA
This sequence comes from Geospiza fortis, assembly GCF_000277835.1. NCBI lineage: Eukaryota > Metazoa > Chordata > Aves > Passeriformes > Thraupidae > Geospiza > Geospiza fortis. Next base: position 4,454,782 of record NW_005054352.1, on the reverse strand, counting down.
AAAGATACATTCCCAGGTAATGATCTATTAAATCATAGATGTCATTCCTTCTAAAAGTTGTGGAGGTTCAAAACCTGACCAAGTTTCCAAAGCAGTTGCTTAATAATACATGCTTAATAATACAGGCCCAGATACCTGCTCATGGCATAATTATGTAACTCTTCACAGCTTTTAGAGCTCGGCTCCAAGATTTAAATCAAAATTACCTGTAATGGCTCCAGAGGAAACATAATGTAATGTAATGTAATGTCTACACCTGTCCTGTGAAACATTTAGCACTGGCCAGAACGGAGGCTGAGTTAGTCTGGTCCCAGTGAAGAATTTCTGTTTGTGCATGCCCCAGACATCATTCCCTGTCATGTGCCTGGTGATGCAGTGATAACCCCGTCCAGCACACGCAAACAGTCTGGTGTGACTGAAGGGACTGAATACAAACTGTTTTAAATATGCGATTGTTTAGAAGTTAAGCTCATTGCTGAAACCAATGCATACATTTAAAATCACACAGTCATATATCTAGTACTGAACTTCTAGATACTAGGGCTTTGGCTTAAATCTGTGGGGTTTTTAAGCCCTTGCACTAAATGTGCAACAACTCACGCTTCTCTCAACAGAGAAACCAGCAAATGACATTCCCAAGGTATGAAAAAGAGTAACAACAAAATCAACAAATACCATTCTTGGGAAACCAAAAGGACATCAGCAGCATTAACAACAATCTGTTGTTTGAAGTTAATAGAATTGTTAGTTTGTGTGGAAAGGCTGAGCAATGTTTTTGGGAGGCAGTTTCCTGAAAACTTCAGTGGAAATTCTTTATTAGAAAATGCCCAGAATCAGTGTGCTCCAACCAAAAGATCCTTTGTGGCTTCTGCAGAGGCAGTCACTTCTGCAGAAGTGAATGCATTATTCATGCCTAGACCCTCGCTTCTTTACCCTGTCATGACTCGTAAGTGTGTATTAGCTTTAATTCTGGTATTGGTTTGTGGTTTCTCATAGACTGAGTCTTAGTTTGAAAATAACTATGGTAAAGGAGTGCAGCTGGGAGAAGGATAAGGATAAAGGGCAATCTTACATCAGTCTGCCTAATGCTCCAACACAAAATATTTGTCCCACCAGGTAGATGATGTTACATTTGCACAGCTCTTAGACTCAATGTTTTGGCTTAATGACTTGAGTCAACTCGTAACAATTAAACTCAGTGAAGGCTAGGACATAAACGGTGAACAGCTGACAAACACATAAAGATGGTTTACTGTGATCTGCACTTAAGCCATCAGCAGCTTTCCTTGGCCAAGTGCTCCTAGCCATTTATGTACAAAAAACTGGAGGTAAACCAGCAGGAGAAGGGGCCAGTTTTGGTGACAACTGAAGGCTCTAAACTGCATCCTATCTGGCCTTGTGGCTTTGGAACTGGGTTGTATACTCCTCTAACAACTTTTAGTGATTAAGCTTTTAGAAAGGATTAGCATGTGCTCCTTACCTGAGGATGTTTGCATCCCTTGCTTCAAGACAAATTTTCTTTCCCCAAAGGAAAGTTCACATCTTGCTGAAGTAAGTTTTTCTGATGCTGATTTGTCTGCTTGTCACCTGTTGTGCATAAGCTCTGGTTCATGTAAAAATGCCTAACTGGAGTTAATGTTGAATTTATCCTTTCTTTTGTACTTGTGCAGTTTCAAGGAAGAACAATGTATTAGGAGAAATGGTATATGCGATTTCCACTGTTCTGCTTGGTTTTCGTCATGCTAAATAGGAAGTCATGTACTGTTGAAACAAAATAAAGAGGCCTTGTGTTAACACCAACCCTCGTCTCTTTCTGCATTTGACTTTTGAGAAGAGAGAGAAAGCTGACAAGCTGACTAATAAACATTGAAGGCCAAAATACGCAGCAACATACCCTGTTCTCTGGGGAACCTGGGCAACCCCCCTCCCCAAACACAGGAATTTGCAAAAGGGGATCTTTTTTCAGATTCAAAGTTCTTACAGGTTTTGATGTATCTTTATTACCAGATTTGTTGGCTTCATAAATCAAAGCCATTGTTCAGTAGCCACTTTATTATTTTTGTGTTGAAGTATACTGTCCTGAAATGCTTGCTTCTTCTGCTTAACAACAGAGTCACGTCTCCTTTGATGCGTGTTTCTTCACTTTCTTAGTTTCCAAAGTTTAGGCATAAAAATCTCCCCAGTCTAAGCATCTGTGAAACTCACCAGAAGTGGATTTTGTTAAAACAAAAACTGCCATAAGAGGACCACTAATTACACACTGAGGAATTGTATACTGAAATGTTGAGAATTATGTGCAAGCTGTTATCAACTTGCTCAAAATTTTGTGCACAAGAAATAAAGCTGTTCTGTATTTTCATCAGCCAGCAGAAAGTAGAAAGTGAAAGAAGACTTCTTTATAGACTACTTTTCTTACTAAGAGGGTCCATTTAGGCTTTCAGCATGGGAATTCTGCTACTTGACACTTTACTTTGAAAAACAGCATTAAGAAATGCTTTTGCAGTATTTCACTGGAGTACTCTGTTGAAACTTACCTGTTTAAAGTAGTGTGAGCTCCAGATGCGAGCAGAGTTCTTATGGTGTAGAGGGTTTCCAAGACAGTTTGAAAATCTGAGAGCCTTTGGTATGCTCCCAGTAAATCTCAATATATAATTGTCTGTTTCATTTCAATAAGTTGGTGCAGGCGCAAGTGAAAACAGAGTTTGCAATCCCCCCCAAAAAGTCACTGAATAATCCTGAATACTTCATCAACGTAAATTTTCAGTTTTCTCCCATGACTGTAAAGCAGAAAACAAAAATTCTCTTGGTTTGAGGTCAGGTACTGGATCATTTATATTTCAGCTTAATGGGTTTGCAGTTCATGGCTTAAGAGCATAGTTAAAATGCAAAATGCAGGTTGCTTGCCCTATGCTTGTAATCTGTGATCAGCTGTCTTCCTTTCAAAGCCTGTGACTGCATTCTTGCATTATTTTTAATTAAATATAGCCTTTAGGAATTACCTTAAAAATACAGCACAAAGGACGTGAAATCAAGCTGAAATACGAGCAATGCCTGTTCCTTTCATAATTGGTGTTAGTTGTAACCTCTGAATATAGAAGTATTTTTCTTCTCAGGAACTGAAAATATTACGCAGTAGGTACATTTTCATCTCAGCTGCTGCTTGAACCAATCTCACCTCCCAGGACAATGGTGAAAGTTCAGAGCTGTCAGAAACCCAACTTCTCTGATAATTCATACAGAATATAAATTCTAGCTAGCTAAGGGCAGCATTAATACTCGCTGTATTCTCTTGGTGCTCTAAAAATTATTCCCTGGCCTTTTTTTTTTTTCTGAGAAGGAATCCTTATTGTTGTATTTTTATGACTTGTGAAACAGCAAACAGATGTGCCACATGAGATCAGCATTGCTTTGCAGGACACAGCAGCCAGTGCTGAGCAATCCTCCCTACCCCAGGTGAGGGGCTGCCTCTGGGCATTTCCAGCACTGTTATACAAAATTCACTTGCTTCAAGGGGCAACAGGAAGAAGGGAAGAGTTTGAACTGTGTGTAACAGCTGATGCTGTTGCAAAAAGAGAGATTCACAGATTTTGTAAGTGTAAACCTATAAAGAAGGGAAGAATTGCAACCCTCTGCTCTGACCTTTCCAGGTCAGAGAGGGGTGGCTGAGGCACCTGTGAGGCCATGTCTCCTGTGTTCATCATGTACCCACCCTTGGGGCTGAATGTCCCAGTGAAACACACACAGAGTGGATTTGAGTGACCAGGATTAGTTGTTTCAGGCACAGGATGTAACAGCAACACAACACTGTGCACGTGTTAAACACCCTGTGTCTCAGCTTACTTACTCCCTTAAGTGCAGTGCTGTGCTGAACCTGTGCTGACAGTTTGGGAGGTTGCTTGAGCACCCTGCAGAAGTAGGGTCAGCTCAGCCAGCCTACAAAAGCAGCCCAAACTCTCTCTGGAGGCCTGTTGGAGAGCAGGGAGATCCCATCACCAGGGCATTCTCATCTCAATGACATCACAAAATGTCAGATTAAATTCAAATTGCTGCATCTGCATTTGCACTTCTTCTGATACAAAATCCATCTTGATGCAGTTTATGTGCACAGACAGCTCCCTACTGCACCCCTGCCTGTTCTGGGAGCTGCTGCTGTCCTGTAGCAGCTGCTGCTGGTGGCTGATGTGGAGCTGAGGCCAGGTGAGGCAGCATGAGGTGGTGTCGTGAGCTTCATAAACTCCTTCATAAACTCCTTCATTCAGTTTTTCCTCTCTTTAAAATGAACCTGGCAGAAGAAAACCCCTTGTAAAACCTGTGAGGATTTAAAGGGGAAAGAAAAGAAATGAAAATAAGAGAAAAATGAAAGAAAGAACAAAAATAATAATGAAAAGGACAGCAGGAGGGGAAAAAAGCACTTTTTCCTGCATTATTTCCTAGGCTTGATCTTACAGAGGTATTTTATACCAGTGGAAGCAGCCCAGGGAGGTGGGTGGAGGGTGGTACCTGCCTGTGCTGCTCTTCCCTATCCCTGCACAGGCCTTCTCCCTTTTGGAGCATGACTCCTCAAGGCTGGCTGGCAGGACATCTACAGTCATCCTAATCCCCTGGTTAACCTCAGCCCTCTGAGAATCATCCTCCAAAGTACCATGTTTCATCACTTTTTGTGAGCCCTTCACCCCTCTGAAGCACAGTCCATCATCTAGAGAAGCAACTGCTTACACGCAATTTGCAGTCGTTGCCCTACAATGTCTGCTGCCATTTCGTACTTTTGCCTCCAAAGCCATATAAGCCTTCCATTAAAAAAGTCCTCCAGGCTTCTTGTAGTACTGAAATGAGCAGCAGAGAAGAGGACATGGCCTGCCCAAAGAAACACCTTGTTATTTAGGCTGTGAAAATTGTGTTTATAAAATCACCACAACATTAACAGAACCCCCCAGGAGCACAGATTCCCCCAGCAACCATGATGGCTGCTGTCCACAGAGCAGGTGTCACACAGGCTGCAGTGCTGAGGGCTGAACCTCGCAGTACCCTACCTTGTCCCAGTCCCACATGAGTGCGTGACAGCCCCCCATGCCTGGCTGCAGGGTCTGTGCCAGGCTTTGCAATAGTTCCTTCCAGAATGGGAAGCTGTGGGCTTGGGTGTGCTTGTGCATGCAGCCAACCCTCTCCATTATTTTCTTGGTCTTTCCTGCAAAATATGATTTGATTTAGTTTAAAGTGCCTGGTAACCTTTTTCCAAAAAGAGGTTTGCTGCTGAGTGAGAAGAAAGTAGATGTACTTTTAGGGTGATGAAAAAAGACGTACACAGTTGTCACAAATGAGTGGTTTAGATCACTTGAGGAATCACTGTCAAAGGTATTTAAAAAGCAATTTTTATATAAATTTCTAGAAGCACAGCTTAACAAAGTTCAATGACAAGATTCTCTGCATTACATTCTATATGGATGAAATATACAAAGTAAAATAAGAAATTATTTAGAATTATTTACTGGGAGACATAGAAACAGTAAGGATGCAAAAGGGGAGACTATCCTTCTGAGTCATGCGACTCTGGATGGACCCCCTCATTTTCTAAACTACCAGAAAATATCTGTCAAGTTGAAACCCCCCAAGAGTGCAAGGGTGGCATTGTGGGATTTCTCACAACCTCCTGTAGAATGAATTATCTGCCTATTCATCTTGGTTAGGTGGTCTGTAACAGACTCCTACCAGGACATCCACTCTGCTGACATTCCCCTGGTCTTTACCCACTCAACCTATCATCATCATCATGGGTTTCAATCTAAACCCTCACAAACAGTGCTACCCCACTGCCTCTCCTGCTTCACTTACCTCTTCTAAAGTTCTTGAAGTCACCCAAGAAAGAAAGTGAAATTGCACCCATTGCAAAAAAAACCAACAACCCTATTTTCTCCTGGCAAATGTTATCTGGAAATTCTGCTAGGAATATTCTGCTGTGGGACTAAATAGGCATCAAACTGGATTGAGCAACTCTTTTTCCTACATAATACCCATTCTGTGCATTCAGAGAAGCCTTCAGCCATGCCACTGATGACCCTGGCCCTTCTATCTTCAGACCAAAAAAACCCTATAACTTTCTGATGTATTAAAAACTACTGATTTGGGGGGAAAACACAGCAAAGGAAGTGGGCACAAGAATGTCAGAGTTGTTAACAGTATTTTATTCTTCACATAGACAGCAGGTGCATCTCTGTGGCACACCACCCTCTCCTCGCTGTGTGTCCTCTGCAGGGATAGCTGCACTATTCATTACCATTCAAGGATGTGAAGAACTTGACCTGGGTCAGACCAAAGGTTTACCTAGAAAAACTGTCATGTTTCTAGTAAGGCTGATGAATAGTCAGGATGTGCAGGAGGAAAGCAGGACAAAAAACAAGCCTTCCCTTACAGACTCCCCTGCTTTCAGCCAGTCAATTGTATACGCTTAAGTCAACACTGCATTAAAGAACTTTGTTTTAGCGCCTTAGTTTGCCTAGTCCCTTTCTGATACATTCAAGTTTTTTGCTTTTTGCAAAATTCAGCAACTGTGAATCCCATCTGTTCATTTTTTGTTGGGTGGCACAGTCCTTTCTTCTGTTTGTTTTACTGGCTGCCTAAACACATCCCTGCTTCCCAGACTGCAAGCTCTAGTGAATAGTATAGTGTCACCTTTTCAACTAGCATCACTGTCCTTATAAATTATTTCAAGTCAGACTAAGAGTGTTTTCTGCTTCTTATAATTTTGGTTCAATTTATCAAATGGGTGTGTTAATGTATTTTTTTTTGTAATTTGGTTTGACACAGAAAAATTAGGGCTGGACAGTAAATTACATGTGAAGTAGACTGGACTGGTTTCTCAGAAAACAAGGAGAAGCTGTCAGTACTGCCTATGTCCCAAATAAAACGGACCATTTCATAGACCTGGAGAAAGCAGAACATTTTGGATGTTTTGTAAGGGCCAAACAGGCTGGCATTTGCCTGAGGCCATTAAAATATCTTGTTTCTCCATGTTAAGGTTGATAGACATGCTGAGCTGGGTATTGCTGGAAGATGGTGTCAGACTCAGGGTTCACCAGACTTTAGAAGAAATATTCTGCAGCTAACACCCTTCTCTTGATCCAAGACTGATTTACAGCACCAAGCTTCCACCTTTTCCTTCTTCCTGATAAATGTGCTGTGTGGTATGACAGCCATTCTGAAGAAGATAGCAAAACCTCTATGACAGGGCATAGAAGGAGGGGAGAGAAGGGAGAGAAGGAAGAGAAGGGTATTTCCTTCTCCCCACTGGCTCTCGTGTATGTAAAACCTAATTTTAAAAATAGATCCTTTCTGACAGAAATGGACTACAATCAGAATATGGAATGTTGCACTTCTAGTAAGCACATGAGAGGAACTGGTGGTGTCACCCTGACGGTGCCATCTCCTTTTGGAGATGTTTAAGTGCTACCAGAACTTTATGTTCTGGGACAAGTTTAAAAATTTGCATCCAACTACAGACATACTTGAGATCTGACCTCAACGAATTTAAAGCTTGACTGCAGCAGGATACACAAAGTGCAAAATACTGCTTTGGATCATGATTCATACTCCTGTTACTCCTGTTATTCACAGGAGATCTCAGAACCACATTTTTAAATTGTCCCGATAAAATTCAGATACTGTGGTGGTAAATGTGGGATGGAGGGATGAACTATATGATATTACTAATAGCAAGGATAAGAATTAGTAAGTTGTTTTTTAAACCCAAGATTACCATGTAACCTCAACATCCTGATAGATGCAAAGACCATGAAAATTTCAACTGGCGTTCTCTTGGAATAAGGTCGCCTAAAACCAAGGTATTAGACATTACCAAGAATTACTTCATAATAACCACAACAGCCTTTTAAAAACACTTACTCATCCTTTTACTCCAGAGGGCAAGAACAACAGCATGGCCCCACTGCTTTTAATGTCTTTGGCAGAGCCCAGGAGGACCAGCTGGATGCTGTGGCTTCTGTGCCAAGACAGGGGTACAACGATGAGCACCTCCCTTGGCCTCGAGGATTCACCTGGCAGCTGTGCCCACCTCTGGAGCAAAGGAAGCCAATGCTCACTGCTTGCAAAGGCCTAAGCAACTTGCTCTGATAGATGTTGAAAGATTGCATTGTATTGCTCCCCTCTGAAATGTTTGTGCTGCTTTGGAAGAGTTAAACCTTTCTACAGGCATAATTTAACCAAACACTTCTAGTCTCAACAGCATGAGAAGATTTTTATAAGGAGGATTCTTGCCTGTTCAGTAAACACTACACCCTGGTTACTAAAAATGTCTATATAATTGTTTTGGATGGTTCTGTTACTTAGGCAGGTTTCTGAAGTGTTAATTGCGATATTAGTGCTAAATGCACTGAGCTGTCTTTTGCATTTACTGGAATTGTGACTCACTGAGCTGACTAAATTGCTACATGTTTAACTTCAGAACAAGGCAGAGCTAATGTATTTCAAAGTGGTATTTGATAAGCAGATTATTCCACTGCCTACAAAAACCCATACTAATAATTAGACAAAATTAAGTATGAGAATTTATTGCGTGGTGTCTCTCGCTGACACAAATAGCACTCCTCTCTGCATTTGCTTGGTCTATTCACCATGCAGAGTGTGAGAACCTTGAAGCAATCATAGCCTCACCATTGTGTACTGGATTTTGAGATTCTATTTTTACATTTTATTATATCATCATAAAAACAGAACACTCTTATCTCCTGTTACAGCCATTTGCATGACAATTAATCTAATCATGGCATAAGATTCCTTGTTGCAAATCTTTATAAAATCATAAAACAGGAAAAAAAAGTACTCCCCTTTTTCTCACGGGTCGGATCAGATATGGGCAAAATTCACGTGGAGCCCTATAAAGAACAATCATACCGCAGGCATTAAACCTTCCTTGTTATTAAAGGAAAAGTGTTTGGAAATTAAAAAAGGGACTTGAAGCACAAAACACCCTCCTGGATGATCCACATGGCCGCTTGCAGGGCTTTGTGCAAGCTTTGTGGCACTGTTGTGCTTTGCGTCTGGGCACAGGTAAAGTGAAGTCAGTATGTCTTGTTGGAACTCAGTCTTCCCTGGCATTTGCAATGAATGTAGGGGTATGAGACTGCTCATGCTGGAGCAATGGTGACAGAGGAGGTGCTGTTCTCCCCTCTTGCAGGCTCAGCTCTGTCTGGTGGCTTGGAGCATTTTTTCCATTTGATAGCCCCTTGTCCCAGCATCCTGGGGATCAGCAGAGGCAAAATGTTGGGCATAAATACTCACCCTCTCCATGGTGCCCTTGGCAGGGCCTGGCTGCTGACTACATCCACATACTGCTGAAACTCCAGATCCATCATCACAGTGGTGGTGTGGCATAGACAGCCCCAGGGCACCATGCCCTGCCCTTTTGATCCAGTCAAAGTCCTTCTGAGCTCTGGAGCTTAGTTTATGGTCAAAGTGACCTGATTGTGCCACAGCTTGGCACTATCAGCACAGATGAAACAAACACACCTGCCTAAAATATTTACTTGTTCCTGGAACTTTGTTCTGGGACTAGCCAGTGTGACTGACAACTTCTTTAATTGAAAAAATGGGGTTGTTTTACTCTTGGTTTTAGCCTTGGGAAAGGGGAGCCTTAGGACACCAGTTAGTTTCTTTTATTTTAGTATTTTTCTACATGCAGTTTCCTTATAGTCAAGTTTCTTGTAAGTACCCAGCGAGGAGAAAAAAAAGGCTGTTATTCAGCTGCTGAGTCACTGACAGGAGGTTTGTGGTGGTGTGAGGCTGCCTTGCTGGCGGTGTGGGCTGGGATTGGCACTGCAGCAGGCACGACTGGGACCCCCACAGGCTGCCAGCCAGCCTGGGACTGCTGCAGTGACACAGGAGGCCTGAACTGAGCTCCTGAAAGGCATGGCAACTGGGACTCCTGCTCACATGGGGATGGCAGTGTCAGGGCTCAACCCACAGCAGGGAGACCCTGATGGGCTGTCCTGGACACCCTTTCTCTACAGCTGGTTTTCGTGAATCACTTTCAGATGTGCCAGACGGAAACTGAGGCACAGTGAAGACTGTGGTTAGCCACTGGTTATATTAAGCTGAATCAAACTTCTGAGTTTGTTGTGTTTCTACATTTGTGGGCTGATAATGGCTCTTTCCTTGAAGTAGGAAAGAAAAAAGCTATAAAGTGTGCTCATGGCTGTAAATCCTGCACACACAAAATGTTTTGAAACACAAAAGCATATATCTGATGTTTGAACACAAGGCTTCGCTTCTCTACACACAGGTTTCAGATGACTGAGGTGGGAGAGTGAGGGACAAGGGTTTTCAGATGCAGCTCTCACCTAGAACAGAGCTGGGCAGCAAGCAGGCATGTTTGAACAACAGACTTTTTAAAAACACAATGAGCAGGTTTGCAAAAACAGAGATTTCAAACAGAATTCTTTGTCTATACTCCACCTAACTGTGTTTAGTTAAAAACAACCCAAACATAAGTTAGCAATTTAACTGATGCTAGTAAATAATTTGCTAAAAAGAAGCATATTTAGGAGAAAGAGAAGTGGAAGTTACCCTGACCGCTAAGGACTTGCAGTCCATAGGGGCATTCTTGCTTTTCGCTTTTCTAAAAACAGTTCTACACTTGTATCCCAAACCAGAATACTACTTATACTGCAGGCTGTGCATATATTAACTTACTTCCTTCAATACTAATAGGGATTGTTGCAAGGATATGTTCTCAGCATAACCTTTTACCAGAGTTAAAAAACAACACACACACACACATACACAGAGATCAGGTTTTCAAATTATGTGAATTGCCTTGAGAAAATCAGACATGTTTACTTCAGACTGTTATAATGCTTTGACAAGTGGGGATGAAATGGAAGAGCAAAGGCCAGTCAAAGCTTGTGCAGGAGTTAAGTTACAGAGTAAGGGTAAGGCAGCAGAAGTGTATGGGTATTCTTGCCTCTTGGTGCTTTTCTTGTTTGCCACTAGTGTGCTACCATTGTTACCTGAGCTGAAGTGCCGGTGATTGAAGAATTTTGATAGCCTGATGAGGACCAAGGGTGGTGCTGGGTCGATTTCAGCCTCCAGAGAAGCATACTGGAGTTCACAGATCTTTTGGGGCAGTTTTTGCTCTAAGGCAAATGTAGAAATGACAGCTATAGGCTTCATCTGGTTTTGCCCACCAATGTGATATGGTGGAGCTGTGTCTTGGGTAGTGTCTGTTCAGGGCCCATCCAAGGGGCTGCTGCTCCTCCCTGATACCACTCTGGAGCTTGGCAAAGCAGGTGTGTCACAGTGACACTTGAAGAAGCAAGGAGAGCTGGGTCCGGAACATGGCACTGCTGCTTTTCCCAGACAGGGGCAGTTTAGAACTCAGATGTTGCACTCCTCTTATTGAAACATGGTGATAGTTGGAACTTGGGGTGCTCCTAGGTGTTGTACCTCTGCTTCTGGTACTGTAACTCACCCACCCTCTCTGAGATCTCTGTTGTTGCTCTTTAAAATGTGGCTTTTTAATTTGGATCAGTTCACCAAAACCAAATCAGGGAGCAATTGCACAAGTTAGGGTAGAACTAATGCTGTAAGACAGTCAAGCAGCTGGTGGCAGTAGTCTGGTAATATGGCACAGCTGGAGCCAGAACCGCAGGACAGTGTCCTCACTGACCCCTTCCATGCTTTCTCCTCCCCTCTGTGCATGAGGACAGCAACCCTTACCCACCAGCATGAGGGGCTCTGGAAAACAAAGAGGCAGAGTCAGTAAAAGTCCTGATGCTACTGTTGACTGATATAACCTTTGGCCTCCAGTAAGGTATTTGCAGAGTGAGTGTTACATGCCTCTATTTACTGAAGGCTGGCCAACACTGTGAAATGACTCTGCGCTGAACTGTGATTCAGCCTCAGCAGATGACAAACACAACCACCCCTTCTTAGGTGAAATGAGTAAATTAACTTGAATCTCTGGGCCATTTCCTAACATAGTACAATTTCAAAACTCTAGCTTAGAAAATGTTGCTGAGAAGCCAGAGAACTGCAGCTACTGTCGGACCTTTATCTATTGGCAGGTCCAGACATGTAATTACTAACTAGTTTCAGCGAAAATATCCACTTAAATGCAAAGCTATCTCTGCAACCTGCAGGTTACTGGCTCACACTCAGCTAGCAAACCTAAGTCACAATGGCAAATGCTAATCTTTTCATCACTGCTATGCTTGAAGCTACCAGCCAAACTGTTTCAGCACAGAGACTGAAACCATGATTCCTCAACAGTGTGTGTGGCCTCACCTCTCCTGCCTGCCTGTGCATCATCCTCACACTAGACCCAGTACTCTGAACTTTCCTCGAGTTGCTGTCGTGACTGAATTGACAACAAAAGATCCAAGATTTTGGTCAGTCAGGAATTCTAACAGAAATCCACAAATCAGTAAGGGTATTATTCTTCATATGAATCCAGCAATCAAAGGAACCAGCTCAGTCTCACTCTGAAGACTGAAACCAAACTGAGAGGGATCAAGATTTTTCCAGGGTCATAAATCTACTTTCCCCATATAAATCCCATGCTACTTAAAATACAACTAAGGAATATCTTCTTTAGCCTAATCCTGTTTAAACCCAATCTGACCTGGTCTCCCAGAAGTATTATCGAAGTCAAATAGTCCTGTGCACAAACTGCTTCACAGGCTTTCTTGGGAACTCAGGGGACAGACATCATGCACCCAACTTCTCCCTGACGCATTAAAGAAAATTCAATCACATCTAAAAATATTTTCCACTCCAGGAAAACCATAATCAAAAAATGGCACAGGCTGGGTGGGTTTTAAACAATATATATGTGCATTGTGGTAAAGAGTAGATGAACAAGAATGAGGGATAGTGAATTAAATTCATTTCCTTTTCCTCAGATTTGTGCTACAATCTCACTGATACTACCAAGTGAAGATTCACAGTGAGACTTTATTTTCTTTTGCTATATTTGAAAACATATTAAACAGGCAAAAATATTAGACACAGGTATTGTAGGTCTCCAAAAGCGAAAGGTCAGAGCTGTAGGTAGCATTTCTTCACCTCCACGCTTGCCATGCAATAGCTTGGCAAATCCTTTCTGCTTTTAACACCTCTCACAAGATTATGCCAACAATGTTACAAAAGTTGTAAATATAATTATCTCATTTATTTTTTGTCTTCTCTTCATAGTGAATAAACCTCAAATTGTGGTAAGCAGGCTTACTGCTGCTTGGAAATAAATGCTGGTGAACTGGTTGTAGATACAGACAGAAAAGAAAGAGCATCACAAGGGGATTTAATGAAGACACAGATATCTCACTTAGGCAGTTTGAGCTGAAGTAACACTCACCTGAGAAGCCCATCTTCCAATGCTGCTACAAATCTGGCCATGAGCTCACAACTGAAACACACACTGAAATGAAATAGGCATTAAAAAAAGGATTTGTCATCTGCATCTTACCATCTAGTACAAAAGATATGTACAGGACAACTTCTTCAGGAAGCTATGACACTACTAATTTCAATTATCAACTTTTTTTTTTTTTAAATAATAGATTCTACCTACACAAATAAAACAGTCAAGCCAGTTTTTGATGACTATTGTAGATGTTGATTCTTCCATTTATTTCAGTACTCCCATCTTTACCCCTATTTTCATTTAATTTACATCAAATCACAGACTGCTGATATTCTGCTAATTTGCCTCCTACAGAACTCAAATCTTCATACTATGAGTGATCCCGTCTTTGGTTTGGCTTTATTCGGCTGATGTGCCCTTTCAAGCAGAAATGGCCTCTGTATTTCCTTTGATGAAAAAAACCTCCAAACTCCAACACTGCTTCTTTGGCCATCACTAAATTACTTCTGGAACAGGAAACTTAAAGGCTGAAGCGCTTTCTCCCAAGTGTTTACAGTAGATTAAGTGACAACCCAGGTTTGCAAAATGGCACTTAAAACTCTCTGTGATGATAACTCTCACTGCACTCACAGACAGAACTTTGTTCCTGCACTGTATTTCAACATACAGTCACTCATTATTTTTTCAGCTGTAGTTTTCTAACTATTCAGTTATTTTCTAACTACTCATGTTTGTCACATGTCAATTCCAATGCCATCCAGGTACTTTCAGGTATACTGCCAAAGCTCTTTGTGTCCTAAATCAGAAAGCAGTCCATCAACATCCTGGGTATTTAATTACAGAAAAAGATCATGGGAGCCACTAATATGTTACTTGTGAGAAAAACTGTTATTTCTGGCTGACAGAGAAACTAATGAAAGCAGCAAAAAATCACACATCTATACAGAAAGCAAAGTTCCATTTGTGACTGAGTCATAGCTGCTTTCACTTGGATACGTGAAACAAACCAATTCCTTATTTGCTGTACGTTTCCTCCTTCAAGCAAGATGCATCAGATGATACTGCAGAGCAGCTTAGGAACATGGGAAAAATGACATGCATTTTGACTCATCAGTGACACCAGACCTGAGTCAAATCCTTAAGTACCCTTTCAGTGACTAAAGCATCTAAGACATTCCGTTACACCTGTGAACAATGATCTTCCAAAGGAGAGTCACCAGTGATCAATAGCAGGGTTTCAAAGATTTAAGCACCATGTCAGGGGTGTTGGTAGTCAGGGGTTCCTGGCCCCATGGCATCCTTATGCATCAAAACCAACAATCAACCAAAGCATCTGGCAGCTCATCAGCATTGGAACCACCACAAGAAGGCCATACTTACATTCCAAATTTCAGGTTTAACAGTAACAACTGTCAGTAACTTTGCCCAGAATCCTGTGGAAAATAGTAGTGCAGAGCCATAACACTTGGGGCTAGGCAAGCATTTGAGATTGAAGATTATGAAATGATGACCTAGGTGTTTTCATTTATTCACGTGTTTATATGGCCCTTTCTGTTTCCCAACTAAAAAGTCACCACCATCTAGTAATATTGTGTAAAACAGAGTAAGACTTTTCCCAGAACTTGTGTTTATGCAAGAGTTAAAAAGATCTCAGTCTAACAAGCAAATGTTAAGGAGGATCAGTGACACATGAAGCAATTATGTTTCTTTCTTGGAAAATGTACCAGTGTTTACACTTAAGTCTGAATAGTGTCCCCATCCACATACTTTGTCAATACCTGCTCTTTTCAAACAGCTTTCCCCTCCTTTGTTTTGTGAGCCTCAACCGAATCAGTGCTCAGGACATACACTATTAAAAGAACAAAGCACTGGCCGACTTGCAGACTTAAGGAGATGCTCATACTCCACTTAAATGTAATTTACATGATACAGTTAATGATTTTACAAGAAAAAGAAGGGTTTTTCATTCCATACTTTGCTGTACAGATGTACCAAGATCAAGTATTTCAACAAGTGTTTGCAAGTACAACCTTCATACAAAAAAAATCAGACTGAGATTGAGACCACCATAATCATAAAACATCAGTATCAGTACTAGTACCAGTCCTAAACCGTTCTAGCAAAGAAAGTATCAAAACCAGACAGTTCTTCAAACAGTCAGCTACAGGGCATTCTCAGGTACAAAAAAAAAAAAAAAAAAAGTCAACACCTTTATGCTGAAATGCAGTTGCAGATGTCGCTTTAATACATAAGGTAGAAATACTGTAATTTTGGTGTTTTAAAGCAGTTCCATGGCAAAGTCCCAGAGCATGCCTGTGTTCCCTTACTGGAGGTACACACAGTGGCTGGAGTGTTAACTTATCACGTTGGCTATCAGCTGACTGGTGGAATACACATTATCCATTTCTGATATAAGCAATTTTTATGGATCATCCAGTATTGAAGATGTCTTTCTCCATTGCAACATGTGCTGTGTAATGTATCCTTTTCCTTCCCACTGGAAAGGATAAACCAGGTGTATTTACCACCTGTATGGGGTTGCTGACACTGACAGTAACTGATGGGGTCTGCTGGTGAAGATGTGGACAGAACAGTTTAGTCAGTGTTCTGGCTCTATCATGACAAATCCACTGGAAGTAAGTCAGACGTTCGTTGCTAATACTTTTCTCCCTTTAAAGCACATTGTTACTTGCTGGCATTTTTGTCAGGTCATCAAGTAGTTACCTCTACCCCAGTTGCTCATGGCTATTTGTCTCAAAAAAGCAAGCTGTTATATCCAAGTAAGGACATAGGCAAGCTTACGCATAGGACAATATCTGTAAGAACTTATATTAAACTTTGCACTTGATCCTCTACAAGGTCACATTCTCATTACAGCAAGAACTAAAACCAATGAACTACCATAAAAGGAAGTATTTCCTTCTGTACATTATTTTTATTATTTACATAATACAATATAGCATAGATGCTGGGTAGCTTATGTGCAATACATAAATATGAACTATCTGTACATGTTTGCATATCTAATAACTCAGAAGAACAAAGTTAGAAGCGAAAACCTGACACTTTTAATAGTGAAGTAAAAACCAAGACTGAAAACTGCCAACAAAAATCAGGTAGGAGTAGTGCCTTGTGTATGTATGTAACTATTTACAAATGAGAACAGGCATTACCACAACACTAGTCTAAACCGTATTTGTTTATATAAAAAACACAAGTTTCATACATCACAAAAACCCCTTCCATTATAACACAGAAGTGATATATATTACCAGACAAGCATCAGTGAAAAATACTGCCTTTTCTAGAGTTGTTATTGTACAATGCCGTAGATAACGCAGCCCATGCAATACACCCAAGAACACTACAGTCCTATACCCAAGTACAATTAAAAATTATAAAGCAGCCCTCCAAGAGTGGTTCCAGCTACCATTTAAGTCTACAGCAGCCATGTTAGGTATGGTTTTCCATGCAGAACGGTGCAATCGTTACATTTAAAACTAGAAAAATTAATTCCTAATATTCTTTTGAACTTGGAACACACAGAACATAAGTAGTACATGAATAATAAACTGCTCTAGTATTTTAGCAACTTATTCAGACCCGTGTTGCTTGATAGAGATGCTGTGATATGTCTAGAAACATTTGTAACTGTGTTTTGAAAACCAATCTTACAATATTGTGCTACACAACATTTTCAGCTAGGCAAGGAAAAGCGGACAACTCTGTTGCAGGCCAGTTCTTAAGCTCCTAATGGGACATTTCCTTTGGGAACTTTTTTTCAGGATTCTTAAGTTAAGGTAATCTTTTACAAAACAATTTTCTTCTTATATGTATCTGATTTTTTACATTTTTCTCACTGTAGTTGTTAAGTGACTTAAATATGGCAAAGACGCTCATCTTACTGTGATGGTAGACCCCTCTACACAGCTTGCATTCTGCTGGAAAACTAAAACGGGAGTGTGGCAACTAAAAGTAGAATGAGATTTTAAATGATAGAAGTAGACTGCCAACTGTTTTGATGTATCCTTCTCCAAAACAGGCATATAACATTAGCCGAACATTAAATACCTCATGCACATCTCAAAAGGCAGAGCTGCTGCACACATGCAGATTGCATACATCTGTTTGGCACATGTGAACTAGAGTCTGTCCTCTGTGCATGTGTATTCCTGTACAGGTTTCTGATCATCCATCTATTCTGGGGAGGGCATATACATTTTCAAGGGCTGTATCTATCCAATTCTGCCTGTAACAAACACCCAAACATTTGAAGTATCATTTAGACAGACAGGACTAGAAGTAAAACTTTGGAAAACAAAGGAAAATGACCATGCACCTGCTCTTTTCATGGTTTTTAGGATGTATTGAAAAAAAAGCCCCACAAAAAGTCAGTCAGTCTTTTCACAAGCACATTAATTTATATTCTCTGAATTTTTTCAGCCACCACAACTGGATTCTCTTTCCTGATTTTTGCTGCAGCTTCTGCTTTGTAATCATATGGGCAATTATGCTTGTCAGAATAACGGTGAAGTCCACAAAATAGGTTTCCACATCGGCAGTCAAATCCTGAAAAGTGCACAGAAAAAGAAAAAATGTTACTTGGAATTAGTTTTTAATTGTGGTGTTAATTAAGGGTGCAGTCACTACAAAGGGGATATGTTTGTCTACTATGACATACAGAGTAAGAAAAAAAAAATGGACTTACTAAGTTGTGTGAATTGTGAAAAAGCTGATAAATCTAATAAAACACAAATTTTGTCAAGTTTAATCTAGCAAGAGGTAACTAATAATGAAAATTTGTTTAAAATTTTATTACAGGTATTCTCATACCTGTAAGGCCAACCTTCTTCCTGCACATGAAACATCTGTTCTTCTTTGGTTTCGGCAGTTCAGCAGCTCTCTCCTCACTCTCTGAAGTACCAGGCTGAGAAACTGATGGGCTTGGTTGAGTAACAACTGTTAAAAGCACACAAAGGAAATAAGGGTTAAATTTGCTTTTCTAAACTTCATGAGGTATCCAATAGTATGCATACAGTAAGAATGAATTCAACTACTAAGATCCTGACATCTGTTGCCTACAGTACTACACTAACTAGTCTAAAAACATGAATCAGAAATTAAGATTTTTATCCACTCCTTCCGACTACTTGAGACACTCAGATTATTCCCCACATTTCAACCAGCTAGAAAATATATGGCATTTACTCTATATATCTACACAAGCTTGAAAAGCATGACAGAAATTCCATGTACACTTTTTATATTTAAATAAATCATATGATCAAGTAATACTTAATCTAAAAAGTAACAATATTGTCACAGCTAAAGTTGCTGAACACAGATACCTCTGTAGAAGATATAACTAACAGGAACATATTTTAGGAAAAAAAAGAAAAAGAAATTCAGTAATGTGTTCCTGCAATAGTACTGGGTTGTTTTGCCACTTCTGCAGTGAAGTCAGGTATCTAAAGCAGTTCACCAAGACAGCAGCTAGAACCCTAATTCTATGACAGATCCAGAACACAGCTACAAAATACACAGTTATAAAGAGCCCTCATTTAAATAACAAAGTGCAGATTTGCATTGCATATTTGTATTTTTTGCAATTTATTCCGTTTCGGTGTTCAAGCAGGTATAGTCAAAATGAGTACTTTCTCAATTGCCTCTTCAGACATCTTTAGCACATATTTAGACATGGCTGTTTTATTGCAAAAAGTGTTTTACCCCAAAAGTTTAATTTTTTTAAATTGATATCCTCTTCATATCCAAAACTGGAACTAAGGAAAGCTGAGAGATGCACTTGTACACAACTGTAATACCTGCTCTTGGTACAAGTTTGCTGAACACTCTCAGAGCATGATAACATCTATCATAACATCTATTTATTACAAAATGCGTTTCATAATAAATGGAATACATAAGCCTCAAGGACATATTTGCAGTCAACTTCATACAAATATTGTTTGTTAGATGATATTCTTTTGAATAGTACTTGCTTTTTAAAATTGTGTTTGCATTGTCATAGAAAACTTCACAATTCACTGTACAAGAAAGGCCCCAGGCAAGACTTCAGAATATAAATAAGACTTATAAGCAACAAACTCTCAGAAGTAACAGGGAACCTTCAGTGCTCATCACCAAGAAATTCCACGCAGTAAAACAAATGACTGCTAACATTTTTTATATCTCTACATCATAGCAACAGTGCTAATGAACAACCAAGGTCATTTACAACCTGATGGGGTTTTTTTGGTCACATTGCAGATATTTTATAACATTTTTTTGGTGAAAAGAATTTGTTTTGATTAAGATTTTCTAGATGAACAAATATGACAATCTGAACTTGTCTTTAAATCCTAAGCAAATCACTGTTCAGTACCAGTTTGTCTACTAGAGAGCCTGAGACCAAAAACTGGCCTAACAGCCAGCAATATCACAAACTGAGTGTACCTGTTAGATGTTATGCACCTTGGCTAAGAACTGTCAGCTATGGCCTTAAAAAAATACAAAGACTGAACACCTCCCCAAAAGTATAGTCAAATCTCTTTTTTTAAGATTTGTTATATTGCTAGTTTGTTTCAAAATGAAATGCTAATTGTAAGCCAAACCTGATGAATAACAGGAACCAGAAACACACACATTGCAATTTGGTGTGTAGTTAGTAAAGAGAAAGCTTCATCTGTGTCAGAAGTAACTTAAAATTTTGAGCCCTGGGAGCATGCATGCTGTTTCAATCATATGCTAAATAAAATATAGAGGGGGGCAAATCAACAGTAACATAAAGTCACTCCCAACATACACTAAGAAAAAATGAAAATGAGAAGAGAACCATTTATATCACTGCCTAACATGTCAACAAGGAAGCAAAAATTAAAACTTCCCAGGAATTACCAAGGCAAAAAGACAGCTTAGTAGATCACTCCACCACAAAACAAAGCCTCTGAGAACAAATTAATCTAGGGAAAATGTTACCAATTACTACAAGCATACTTCCGTCTTAGGATCAAGAAACTGCAACAATGGCAGCCCACAATGTGTAAAGCGATGAAAGTGATTCTAAGAAACTGCAGCAGCACGTTCCCTGAAAGAGCTGCTGAACAGGATCCTTCCCCCACAACTAAAATATCTTCCAAGGAGGAAAAGCAGGACACAACATGCAGTAATAGTCACTAAAAGGTACCAAGCCAAGAGGGGACACAGCTCCCTAAATCCAAATTAAAATGTTCCATTTATTACTGTCCAAGGATAAAGGATTCTGCTATTATTTTATGCCAGCAGACTTTAGTCTGATTGGCTTTTATGATGTTAAATGTTCATAAATGTGCTTCTGAGAAATGGTGAGGACAGACAAAAAAGTTGCCCGCCCTGTCCCCTAGAGCTCAGAACAAAATTCCTTTTTCACCAATCTGCAGATGAAAAATACTGAAAACTGCAGTTGTTCTGCCATGACATCAAGAGCCTATCTAAATCAAAATACTGTTCTTACAGTAGGTTTGCCACAAAAGGCTTCCTTTAACACAAAAGACAAATCCAGCTGGGCAAGTACAATTCCGGTCCTCAAGATATTAACTTAAATTCATGCCAGAAATCACAGTGTTAATCAAAGTGCTCAAAATGACTTATGTATCACCAAAGAACAGGTAGCTGAAGAAGTGCCAAAAGCTGTAAAATAGTGGTTACTGGTACCTGTCGACCTGCTTCCTCAGTAACAGTGTTCAGATGAAGCAAACTCCTCACCACTAAAAATTCTCACCACTGTAAAAGAGCTCTTACTGGCACGCATGCACTTTTTCGTCCTGATCTCCAAACTGGAGAAACATGGAATTGAAGAATGGACTACGTGGTGGATAAGGAATTGACTGGATGGACACAGCCAGAGAGGTGTGGTCAATGGTTCAAGTCCAGGTGGAAACTGGTGATGAGTGGCATCCCTCAGGGCTCTGTCTTGGGAACCCTGCTCTTGAATATCTTAATCAGTTACACAGACAGGGATTAAGCGTATCCTCAGCATGAAGGAGGGGACGCCAGACAGGGAGATCTGGACAAACTTACGAAATGAGCTCAATACCTGTCCATCTACTCTGCTACTGTAGACCC
Source organism: Geospiza fortis (assembly GCF_000277835.1). NCBI lineage: Eukaryota > Metazoa > Chordata > Aves > Passeriformes > Thraupidae > Geospiza > Geospiza fortis. The sequence goes on along the minus strand of NW_005054352.1, from coordinate 4,433,310 downwards.
CATCTGGAGTGCTGAATCCAGCTCTGGGGTTCTCAGCACAGGAAAGACGTAAATCTGCGGGGTTAACCAGAGGAGGGCCACAAAGATGATTAGGAGGCTGAAGTACCTCTCCTATGAAGCCAAGCTGAGAGATGGGATTGTTCAGCATGGAGATGACAAGGCTCTAGGAAGACCTTACTGAAACCTCTCTAAGCTGAGAGGGATAATAAAACAAAGGGATAGATTTATATGTGGGCAGATAGTGATAGGATCAGGGGAAACACTTCTGAATTACAAGATAGACATATATTAGATGCTAGGCAGAAATTCTTTAAGAGTAGTGATGCACAGGAACAGAGGACTTAGAACTAGATGATCTATAAAGCCCTTTCCAACCCAAATGGTTCTATGGTTCTGTGTAGTCCCCTCCATCACCCTGGTCATGTCCCCTCCTGTCTCTGGCTCAAGACCTGCAAAGATTTACTTCACTCAAATTTCACCAGATCAGTTCCCCTAGTACAATGCCAAAAACTTTAGGGACAACTGATTTCCAGAACTGGGTAAGCTTTTATTAACACTATTTTGGTCTTATATGATTGCCTGTAGGCACTATAAATATGCATTACCATCATGGCCAAAGATGGCTACTATCCTAGCAAATTAATGATGAAGACTAACCTAATCCTATACTGGATGTGTCTCCCTGAAAAAGTCTACACAAATGCAGGCATTTCATCACGAATTCTGGAAAATTTCCTTCAAGTGTTGCCTAAAGATAAGATGCATCCTTACAAGAGGAGCAGCAAGGCCACTGATGGAACCAGTCAGCCACAGGACAAAGTACAACAGCTACTCAATCTACATGCAAAAAGGTTCTACGAACTGAAGAATAAAGGTCTTAGACTCATGGGAATGCCATGCAAAATTAAGAACTACACTAAGAACGTTCAAAGCTGTCAGCAGCTTTCTTATATAAAACAGTACGGCTACTTAAAAAAAAAACATGTATCAGTATCAGTATTACAGAGCTTTCACTCTGAAAAGGAATGAATCCAATATTTCAGTTGAAGAAAACACCCTGAAAATCCATCAGTACTATTTTCTAACATTCCCCATATCTAAAATGACCAGAAAGGGATACAAAAGTAACAGAACAGTTTTTAGAAGCTTCTCTGACTGAAGAAAAATTCACCAAAATAAAATCTAAACACCTTAAACTTAAAGGATAACAATGGCACAAATTCCTGAAAGTGCAGGGAAATTAAGGACTGTGACTTGATGAAGGTAACTGCTCCCAGCATTGAAGAAACAGAAAAAAACAAAACAAGAGAGAGAAAAGGTCAAGTCAGAAGTTATCCAAAATACATTAGATGCATTTCTGCAGTTATGGAGCTGAAACAATAGTAGTAGTAACAGAAGTACTAACACAATACAATCCTTATACTGCGCATTAGCACAACTGCCCTGTTTTCAGCTGGGATAGAGTTATTTTATTCTCAGTAGCTGGTACAGCGCTGCATTTTGGATTCAGTATGAGAATAATGCTGATATATTACTAGTGTTAAATAATAAAACCAGTGTTTTAAATATTGCTAAATAGTGCTTTTACTTGAAAACAGGGACTTCTCAGTTTCATGTGCTCTGCAAGCAAACAGGTGCACAAAAAGCCAGGGGAGAGAATCACTGGGACAGCTGACCTAAATGAACAAGCCAAAGGAATAGTCCACACAACAGAACACACTTCCCAATGTATAAATGGGGGATGGTGACTGGGAGCTGCCAATCACTGCTGGGGAATGAGCTGGGCATCAGTCAGCAGGTGGTGACCAAATGCAGTATGCTCCACTTGCGAAGTCTCTGGAGTTTATTCCTCCTTCTCATTACAATTATATTGTTATTACCATCAGCATTGCTTATCTTCCTTCATTTTAATTGTTAAGCTGTTTTTATCTTAACACATGGGGTTTCGTTTTCTCCTCCACAAGTGTCCTCAGCACCGGAGAGCAAGAACTGAGTGAGTGGCTGCATAGCACTTAGCTATCAGCTGGGGTTAATCTAAGACAAGGTGCTTGTACATAAAACTTTAGTCTGGAAGGATGGGCAGTACCTATTATGCTTTGTCGAACTTTTGCTCAGGAACTGTAACTTCTATGCCAACCTATGTGCCTGTGATGAAAGGCTGCAGAACAAACCTCCATCATGCTTATTTTCATGTTGAAGAGTGGGAATATAAATGTTCTGCAGCATGCCACTCAATTCTCCATGCCTAACTCTAACTCTTCCATTTGCGTATTTAACACCTTAAATTAATATGCCCCATTAATACAACATACTGATTCCCCAGTTTCAGTATCACACAGAAACACAGTTTAATTTGCTTATCATAAAGACTTGACATGCATGGTGTATCACTATTAGAATAATAATAATAATAATAATAATGTGCTATCACCAACACACAGAGTGCCAGCAGTTAGGTCCTCAGTGTTTTTCTATGCAGTGGACAGCTTCAGTGCTTACAAGAGACTTAATTTCTGAAATTTTTCAATCAGGAGTGTTTACTAAAGCTACAGCAAGCATGGGAAACATGAAGACAAGCTAATTACTTCAAACACAATCTAGAATTACCATATCAGACTGTGTTACTAATACAATGGAACTGTTTACAGTGAGCAACATGGTGAAATTACTACAGTCATGTGTGAAAACAAACCAGAACAAACAAGGCACTCATTACAACCAGATTTAAGGAACATCATGTACGTCCATCTTGATCTTACCAGACATCATAAGCTACCTTACTTACATCTTACTCACAATATTAACTGCAACACACTGCCTCTACCTACAGCATAGCAAGGGAAGTAACCCATTACAGGGTCCCTCAACTTGAATCCCCAACAGCTGTAAAACAGCTCTAATCCTAACAGCTTGATAGAGCAAAGAGACAGGCCAACCAGCATTGCCTGCTGTCTTCTAACACTGCTGCTGAATGGAAGAGTAAGTTACAGCACGGATGGAAGTTAACAATATTTGGGTATTTTTAAAATATGCAACTTACAGAATACCATTATCAGTCCAATTTCTGGTTTACTTTTTCATAAGGCATACTACTTACATATAACACTAATCCCTAAATCAGAGCATTACTGCATTAAAAAACCCAACCCAACCAAAAACAAGCACAAAAAGTACTACGCTCTTGAGCCAGTGCTGATACTGTGTCTGGAAACCCTGACAGACCTGACTAGAGGCTGATCATTTAGCAAAATAATCACCTATAAAAGTCTAAGAAAATGCTAAAAATATGCTGTGCATTAAAACAATACAATTGTTGAAACAAACTTGTTTTTAAAACCATTTCTTTTTAGTGCTGTATTAGTTTTGCATGGCCTGGTCTTGGTAGTGCAAGGCTACAGAGGTGGCTTTTATCAGAAGATGGTAGAAGCTTCTTCCGTGTCTGGCAGAGCCAATTCCTGTAGCTCCAAATTGGATTGTGCTGTTTTCTGGCCAATCAGAAACGGTGGTAACAGCTCTGTGGTAACATATTTAAGTACAAAGAAAAACAGAAGCTGTTGCACAGCATCAGCTGTAATCACTTGTGAGAAGAACAACTCTGCAGACACCAAGGTCAGTGAAGGAGGGGCAGGAGGTGCTCCAGGCATTGGAGCTGAGATTCCCCTGCAGCCCGTGGTGCAGACCATGGTGAAGCAGCTGAGACCCTGCAGCCACAGAGGTCCACGGGGATGCAGAGATCCATCTGCAGCCCAGGGAGGAGCCTCACACCAGAGAAGGGGGATGCCTGAAGGGAGGCTGTGACCCCATGGGAGACCTGTGGAGAGAGGGGTTCTGCTCCCAGGCTGGAGCAGCCTGTCCTTGAAAGACTGCACCCCATGGAAAAGTGACCCACCCTGCAGGAGTTTGAGGGCTGCCCTTGCCCATGGGATGGGCTCATATTGCAGCAGTTCTCAGGGACCTGCTGCTCCTGACACACATTCATGTTGGAGAAATACATAAAGAGCTCTCTTCAGTGAGAGGGACTTCATAGTGCAGCAAGAGAATTACTTCTCTCCCTGAGCAGGAGGAGCTTTGGGTGATGAACTGACCACAACCCTGGCTCCTGGCACCACTGGGGTAGGAGGCACAGAGGATGTGGGGGGAAGGTGTTTTTAAGGTCTGTTTTTACTTCTCATTATCCTGCTCTGATGTTGTTAATGATAAACTCCACACCTCTAATTCAAGTCTGTTTTGCCCCTGACAGGTATCAGGGGAGGGATCTCTCCCCGTCCTTATCTCAACCTATTAACCCCTCATTTTATTGTCTCTCCCCTGTCCAGCTGCGGAGGCAAGTGAGGCTTTGATGGGTGCCTGGCATGCAGTCAAGATTCAGAGCACTTCAACAAGTTACAAGAAAACAATCATGTCAGGTACAGCGGAGTTACATCCACCATGCCTTTCGTCAGATGTTAAGGTAAAATTGTCTTAGCACCAGGTTTCCCCTAAAGGCAAATCTAGGTTGCAAAATCAACCTGAGCAAAGTAAAAACACAAAATCCCAACAAAATCAAGAGAAGCAAGCTTGTTAAACTTCATAGTTTATTTTTTTCACAACTTCTCCACTTTCTAGTCAGTTGTTTCAATTCCAAAAGCAAAAGAAGTATAATTTTATGCTACAAGACCGCAAAAAAAATTAATTTACCAGATATAATCCTTCTTTTAAACTTTCTAATTTGTAAGGGAAGCATACAAAATCTCTTTTGCTAATGAACAGCAGGCAAAAGAGAATGTGACTTCATACTGTCAAAGATACAGCTCATGATCTAGTACCATCTGGTTATGAAATTGTCTCTAGTGTCATGCTATGCTTAGAGCTACACAGTTATTTCATTAACAACTCCATGACTGCATTATTTTACAGAATCATATCTCAAAGAAAGTATTAACTTTTGTTGCTATCAGGTGATGCAAATTATTTACCATTGTTCCAGCTTGTCTTCAAGAGACCAACACATAACGGATGCTACTGGAAAAAAGGAAGATAAAAAATCTGCCTAGTCCAGACACACCAGGAATTTTTAATAAAAAGTCTTGGCCAGCTTCTCTTGCCTGTAAGACAGAGTAATGCACCACTAAATATAGCCAACACTGTTAAATTAAGATGTCCAACAAACTGTTAGAACAGTATATAAGGACATTATCTTACACTGTCTAGGATCTATGCCAAACAACAACACTTAAAAGGGAACTTGGGCATCATAGCAGCTGAGGCTGCCCCATGAATTTACAGGTATGTTCTCTCAGAAGGTAGTTTTTTCAAGTTTTCAAGTTTTTCCAGAGCCATTTAAGTTCTCTGGTAGTATTTCCAACCATCTCTACACAAGCTTGTGACAGCTTTTACTGGTTTCAACCTGTGATATCATTTACTACAATTCCTAAGTATCTTTGAGCTGCTTTGGATTTTTCCCCCATTCTAATCAATAGTGAGCAGTGCGACCTATCATACAGCTGACCCACAGTACCTGAAAAACAGGTTATACATCAACAATAACTAAAGACTTTCTTTGCAGCTGGAAAAACGACAACTAAGAAAAGCAAAATCACCTATTACTTCTGCATTGCTACCATTTTACGTATTCCTATTTCCTTTTTGACACATTCCAGTGGGATTTCATAACACACCACAATGTGTTAATGAATATTGGTGCAAAGTTTAAATTACTTTTCAGTCACATAGTGAAGCCTCTTCAAATGATGTCAGCTACAGAAATTTAATAATTGCAAAAATTCCCTCTTAAGTCCACACATAATGAAAAAACACAATATATTGTATAGCTGTACTTTAATTCGTATCACAGAACCTTGATTTTGCATGACTTATGAAAATGGTAAAAACCCTTTGTACAAATACTGAGCAAATTAACATCAAGAGTCAGACCAGTCTTTGTTGGCAAAGATATAACTAGATAAAAACCACTTTGATACAGTGCTTAGTAGCAACTGATGCTGTTTTTATCTCAATGACTTCAAAACTGAAAAAACAGATTTTACTTTCAGCTTGAGTAAACAGATTTCCTACTACATATCAGTTTTTAGTTTTTAAAACTGTTTCAGAACTGGTAAATTAAATAAAAAACTCTGGATTTGTTAAGAACAAAACAGGTGCGTTAAGATATCCATTTGAACAAACTGGTACAAATTTAGTTGTTCACTAGTTAGGTTAAGCAAGCTGTCCTCCCTCCCTCTCTGCCTCACTACAAGAAATAGCTCAGTCATCAAAGTTTTACTACTCCAGCTACAACTATCCAGCATGAGAATAAAACTGTTAAACGGACAATTCACACATAACAATTAAAGCTGCAACTACCCTACCTCCCTGAAACAATGCATTGAGTATATCTACAGATTATTCAATTAGTTCAAGAACCCTAAGCAACTTCTGTTAATGTTTCTAAACCACCTATTCTCCCTTCCCCAACAGCCTCACTTGTCTGTAGAATGGAATTTATTAAGTACCCTTCTCCAAACACAACAGGCCATTTTGACTGCCATGAGTCAGCTGGAATTGTTCTGCTGGATAACATACCGAATCCCAAGTTCCACTTCAAAACAGAACACCTTGCCCTAATACGATTTTAGAGTGCCTCACCTTTAAAAACAAATGTTAGGGATCTAAAAACACCCTCATAAGTGTCAATTCTTTTACTAACAATTAACATATATTTTAAAGCTGTTCTGGAACTAGTCCTTTTTCTTTATTCTGAGGAGACTGTACTCAAAAAGCATCCTAAACACATTTCTTAAGACTACCACCACAACAGGAGATGGCTACTCAGAAAGTAAACACACCCTGCACTCATGTTAAGACAGTGGTTATGCCCAGTGTCGCTGATAACATACCTGGCTCAGTCTCTGTTTTCGGTTTTAATTCTTCCTCTCTTGAAATGCTCATTTCTGTCATTTGCTGTGTTACAGGCAAAGCGGCAACAGGCACGTTTCTGTTTAAGCACAATGAAACACAAAATGTACATCAGTTTTACATTAGTCATAAAAGCTTGAACTGTTCAGACCCATTAATGAACTACTGGTTCAGTCACTACTGATACATTTTCCTGACTTATGTTTCTACTATCTTCAAAATACACTTCTTTATTCTATTTTAGATTCTCTAGAAAAAAACAGGCAAGCCTGTAACAAATTAGTTCCGTAGATAAACAAAAACAATTCCTTTTACTGCAGCACTACAACACCAAATATCTGAATGATTTTTCAATTTACATGGATTCACAGAGCCCTGTCAGGCCCGTTTTCTTCTGCAGGCACTCACCGCAACAGGGCAGGATTGATGCAGGCCTTCTAGCACACTCACAGCTCATTCAACCATCACAGTACAACCTCAATTTTACCTTGTTTTTTCAGATGTGCTGCCAGCAGCACCTTCACAGTTGTTTAAGCTAGTGTCTGCTCTCTGTACAGATGCAGAGTCTGAGGTAGGACTGTTTGAACCACTGGTTGTTCCTAGGTAACAAGAATTTGACAAGTTATGAACAAATCGCAGAAAACACATTAATCAAATAGACTCCTATACAGCTATGAACTGCTTGCATATAATTTTCAATGCTACTGCTCATTACTTTTTACTTAAAGACACTTTTACTTAATAACCAAAATAGAGATTGCATAAAATAATGCTAACAGAAGTGGCTAAGTGGGAAAGCAAGTTATGATTGAATGCCAAGCAAACCAGAACAAATTACACAGAAATTATTTTTATCTTTACTGTGCTTTTAAGTAGTATTTTCTTAGAATATTCATTCTTTCAGTTCAGCTTTCAGAAGTTCTCCAACAAAACATTCTAATATTCCTTGTAATCCTCTGTAAATTTAATTTCTACAGAAATACAGAAACCCAACCCCCAACAACTCCCCACACCCTTACCCATTGGGCTGATTCTACCACTATTCTGCTGTCGCTGAAGATGTTCTTTGTAGCAAACAGAACACATGCCATTTGTTCTAGGATTTCCATAAAATCCACATCCTGTACTACACAGCATGGGCCCTGGGGTCTGGTTTGTCTCCTGAGTCATCTCGATGCTGTAAATAAAATCAAAAACTGCATTAGGAGCTGGCATGTCACCAAAATCAATCACAGGTTAAACGTATGAAGAATTAAAAGAATTTTAAGCATGCCTGCTCACCAAGTGATATCACCATTCTTAAAGAGGGTTATATGAACATTAATATACTGTTCAAGAGCACAATTTATTGCTAAGTAACATCATTACGAACCTTTAAGACAAGACAGTGTCATCATACTAATACTGAGAAATAATATACTTGCTGAGCACTGAACTGCATGTGCAGGTTAATTTGACAGCCAAAAAATCTCCTTAAGTACCAGCTTCTGCACGGGGATATGCAGAATAAGTAAGACTGAGCTCAAACCCACAAAACAGTTCTGGAAAATAACATAGCTTATTTTTCTGGACTCCAGTAGAGCCAAGAGACTCCAGCAGAAAAGCCCTGCTTTTTCAGCACAGATCTTACATAATTTTGAGGTTAATTTCACAATTACTCTCACAACACTCTTCCAAGGGAGATAACAATAACAATTCCAAACTACTGAGTATGTTCTGTTACATAGCTTACACATTTACAGACCAAAAAAACCCTTCTCTAACCAGGTTGTGTCAAGACTTCTAAGACCTCCAGAGCCAGTCAGTGCTAAGCATGTTAGAAATAATATCTTCACCTTCACCACCTGTTAACCTCTGAAAAGCAAGGTTAGTAGAAAACGGCATAGCAGCTAAATCCTTGACTCCCAAGGGCAATAAAACTGGAACACAGTAATCATGCATTTGCTACAAAGAGAAGTAATGCAATAATATTGCACTAAAATTTAAATTTAGTAGAAGCTGCACATATGGCATCTGAATACATTTTAGTATAAACTTTGGATTGCTGTTTTCCTATTCAGAAACTGTCACAGTAAGAGATATTTGACAGCTGAGATTTACTAGAAGTCAAAAATGCCAAAAGTAAATTCGTTACAGCGTAGAGAAAAATGATTCTAATTAAGAGAGCTCACAAGTAGTACTTATGTTTCCCTAGTACAACTGCAACTGACAGGTGCCTTTAGCTAAACTAAACTTCTGGGATGACAGTAAGCAAAACCGGGAGAAAGTAAACAAGCAAAATTCATCCTGTCAGCTAGTGGTCACAGGACCTAATTTTCCAATTATAAATAGCTGTATTATTTATAGTTTTGTAATATCTTCCCGGTATAAATAGCATTCTTTCTGGCTACAACATGACTTCTCACTTTATCTGATACAGTTTTACAGCCAAACACACCAGTCAAAGTAGCTACAAGAAAGCCCGACCCACCTAGAGGAAATCTAAAAAAATCTTGTCATTGACAAGATACAGAATTATGTCTATATAACACAGCAAAACACTACTTCTGCCCTTTTGTTACTAGCCAGGTAAGATCAATATGCTATCAAACACACTGCCAACATCAACTGACCTGTTTAATTTCCGAGTTAGTGCTCTAAAATTTCTCCACTTGCTAAATGTTGCTTTAGACGCCAACTCTAATATTCCAGTACAAACTAGAAACTCAGCAGTTCCTTTGGTCGGCAGAGTCTTACACTACTTGAAATGCATGCCCCTAACAGAACGCTCAAGTCGTTGCTAACCAACGCTGAACAAACAAGTCGTGCTTTTCCAGGCTCCGGGAGACGGCTGGGGTTTCACCCGCGTTCATTTTCAAGGCGCCGCCCGACAAGGGGAACC
>NW_005054352.1:4422816-4423223 GCF_000277835.1 Geospiza fortis | reverse complement strand
CATCAGCCCAACTCGGAGAATGGGGAGGGTAAATCCCGTTAGCAGCCCCGGCCGCGCACCTCAGTCACCCCCTCGGGCCCGAGGCCATGGCCGAGCTGCCGCCGTCCGGCCGGGCGATCCCACACTGGCGGCGCAACGACAAAAACGAGGGCCCCAACGCGCGCTGAAACCAGCCCGAAAACCTGGGCACTGCGTTAGCAACGGGCTCACTGACCTACATACCGAATGGCCTCAACATCCTCCTTCCGAAGAGGGATCACGATAAACACGAGAAACACAGGAATAAAACAAAAGGAGGACGCACAAAGGCTGCGCGGGTCACTCGCCGCTCACTCGCGCTCGGCAGAGCCCAGTGTCGGTACCGGGGAACTGAACCGGCACAGGGCACTCCCCAGGCGCTGCAGTCC
>NW_005054352.1:4414000-4422153 GCF_000277835.1 Geospiza fortis | reverse complement strand
GCCCGCGCTCCGCCCGTTGCCGCTCTGGGGCGGGGCGCTCCCGGTGCCCGCCCGCCGTTCTGTCCCCGGGCCACGTCACCGAGCGCAGGAGCCCCGGGCGGGGTAGGCTCGTCGCTGCCGGAACGCCTGCTTACCGCTAGGTGTCCGAGGGACCAAGTGCCTCAGCGCCGGCACAGTGCGGCACTCTTGGAGCCTTAGAGAACGTAGATTGCCTTTAAAATACAATTTTCTTGGTTGTTTCTTTCTTTTTATTTGACCTAAATTTGCCTACAACATTGCGTCTTGTGAGATGGAAAGTAAAAATGCAGGAGCATTGCTCCGAAAGGGAAGAGAACGTCCAATTTAAATTGCCGATTATAAATTTGCCAGTTGTCTGATAACAGTTCTTTCACTGCTCTGAAGAGCAGAGCTTCACAGAACAGAAAGAATAAGGAAATAACTACACATTTTACTTAATCCAATGATAATGAGCTAGTTCAATATGCCATTTTGGACAGAATCTTATCCTCTAAGAGGTTAGTGCCTTCAAAAATACTGTGAGATTCACAAAAAAACTGCCTTGGAGACCTTTTCTAACTTGTGATGTTTGGAATGTCAGGGACCCATAAAAGGAGGATACCCCCAGGGTAACCCTATGATTTTATCACAAGAAGAATATGTGCATCCTTAGAAGCCACAGCTTCAAACGACGATGACTTTGGACCTCTTGTTTGCTTAGCAGCATCAGAGGCAAGCTGCCTTCTGAGGAAATGGGTGACTGGTTTGAGGGACACACTTTTAAAGAAGTATTCTCTGATGGACACGTTCATTGTAGAGGAGAAACATACTGCTTCCATTGTCTCAGAGCTGTTTCTTTTTGCATGTTGTGAGTTCTTCAAGAACGTGGGTACCTAGAACTTGGCAGATGAGGCAAGCAGGAAATAGTGGTTTGGGAATCTGAGCAGGGTTCCAGAAACTCCTTTGAAAGACTGTAAGCTTCCTGATGAAGGGTATCTGCCCTCTGAAGAGACTTGAGGTGTAGCATTCCTGAAACGTTTTGGTGGAGATACATTGTTTTTGGACATTTATGGTGTGCTGTCCAACAGAGGACAGAGTGACCATCTTTCCCACTGATTCTTCTCTAAAATATGTTGGACTATTTTATGGCATATAATTTTAGGCTTTCACCTAAGAAGGACAGTAAAAGACTGCCAGTACTTTTTCCCTGCTACTTTCTTCTGTAATGCTGACATTTGAGTATCTCACCTCCGTTGTAGGGACTAAAAGAAATGTAGAAGATGACTAGACTACAAGGTCTTCATGGTCTTTCTCTGTGTACTACTGAAAATATTGTGAACTCCTGTTCCAAGGTACAACAAGATAATAGTTAATTATTTTTATAATTATACATATTATAATATTAGAATTATCATTACTGTGGTGTAATTTAAGGCATGCTGAGTTGTGAATCTCTGTGGCTGTGGTAAATAAGTGCCTCAGTGAAGCTGGCTGTGTTGATCCTGGCCAGTGCTTCTCAATTTCCTCTCCTTGTTGTGCCAATGACACACCATTGTCCAGACTAATTTTAATTTTCAGAGTTTACTGTGCTCCCAAAAGTTGTGTCAGCTCATGGAGTATTCTGCGTAGTATTTTCTTTGTGCAAATGCTCACATTCTGCTCTCATATCGCTCATTTTCAACTCTCAAGGCCTCTTTTTAATATATGATACTTTTTGTACCTTCTTTTCTGATGGTGCTTTAAATAGTTTTTCATCAACTGATTACCCAGTGACTGGGTCAGCTACTAGTTTAATTTCTCTAATGACTGAATTACTTTAAAACCTAAATCAATGTGCAGAATGTAACCTATGGTTTGATAGTCTTTACTTGTAACTGGAAAACTATATCTGACCATAGGTAATAGAGATTTCTCCCTCCAACTCTTTTCTGCAACATTTTAAGGAAGAAGCCCACATGTTTGGATGTTTCTGTCTTCCAAAGCACTGCAGTTGTTTAGGATACTTAGATGATCTAAATCAGTGGTGTCCAAAGTGTCGCATGAGATGATCTAATGGGGTGCCAGAAGGAAATACTAGAACTTCAGTAATGTATGTATACGACTGATAAAATAAATATATGTATGCTAGGTGTGTGTGCTCAAAAATGCTTTACTAATAGGGATGCACAAAAAAAGTGAAGTTGTAAGAATCTTTTTAGGTCACACAGAAATCTAAGTAATTGCTGTGCCCTGACAAATTTATCAGTGGAGACCACTGATCTAAATTATGCTAGGTTTCTTTTGTTGTTGTTGTGGTTGGTATTTTTTTTAATGCAATAAGATGATAGATTATTTGCTTTACTTGGCCATGTATCTTCCACTCAATTATTTTCCTGAGAAAAATTGCTGTAGTGTGTATCTACTTCTCTTGATAATCCTGATTGATTTGTTTTCCTTTTTTTTTTCTTCCCTACATTGAAATAGGAATCAGATAGGGTCATTCAGACTGCAGGGAATTTCTGCCCAGTCTAGTACTTTATTTTATGTATCTAACAATTAAAATGTTGCCCTAATTTGCCTTGTTGGATTTCTCTGTATTTTTGAGCATCTTCTAAGCAAAGACCAAACTGTAGTTGTGTTGTGGTCCTGATACAGGGGATCTTAAAAGTGATCAGTTCTTAGTCCTGGAGAATCAACTAATGTGTTTTAATTTTTCACAAAAGAGATGAGCATTTGGAGATGGGTGTTGTAGCTGCAGTGTTGATCAGTAGAGACGTCAGAGGGTTGAGGTAGCAGAGAAGCTGCAACATGGAAGCAGGTGAATCTGCAACACCTGTTTTTTCAATACAGGTGAGCAGTGTCCTTGTTCACATAATGCTCATGGTGGTGGCAACATTCTTTTGTCTGTGTAGCTGTACAGAACCTGTTAAGCTACCCAGCTCTACCTGTGGACAGAATGTGCCTTTCTTAATACCTTTCCTTATGACTGATGTAATTGTAAACTGGGTTTTTTTGACTGGGCGCAGCAATCACTTAGATTTCTGTGTGACATAAAAGCATTCCTACAACTTCACTTGTAGCAGTTCACCTTTCTATCTTTTCAGTGCTTTTGAGCAAGTTTGGATCTGTGGATTATAATTTGCTTACCACAAATATGTAAATATTTGGCAGGATATTACAGTAGTGGTCTATGAATGCCCTCTTTAGGTCTAAGGAAGGACACCCACCCCCGCCCTCCACTACTCCTCCAAAAACAGCACAAGTTTAACTCCCATAGGAGTTTTCAGGACAATACTATTTTTGTTTTCAACTTCCTCAGAAGAATGTTTTTTCTCCCTTCCCTGTACCCCAATACTTTTATATGGTGTTCTTTGGGAACCCCATAAATTTTAGAGTATTGTGTCAAAACCAACCTACAGTAAATTTCCTCAGAGAATGAAAATTGGTGAGAATTTCAGAGAATGAAATTCAGAGAATGAATTGGTGGAACCATAAACGAAATTCACCTTTTTAAGCTGCTTAGATCCTTCGTACAAAAGAGCCCAAGGAATTCTTATGCCTTGAAGCTAAGACTGGATCAAGGACTTAGAAAGGAATAAACTTTACATCTGGTGCAATATGGAGACTCGTGAAGTGCTAGCAACATTGTAATGAATGGGTTTACAGGGTAAATGTAAACCTGGTTTACATTTAGGTTTAGGGTATTGGGTGTAAAGAAGCCAAAATTATTTTATGACAAGTATGGAACATTTTAAAGGATGGAATTTTAAGGGCATAACTGAAACTTGCATATCAGGACAAAAATTATCTTCAGAACAGAAATAAGACAGCATACTGCCAACTTCAGAAGACTAGAGCTAATATGAGGCATTGCTCAGAGTTACTGGTCTTTGAAAATTTGCTTCATGTCTACTTTTTTAGCAGACCTTAACTGAGCAGTTGGGTTTATGCTCGCTTTTCACTGAAAGATGCCTTTTGTAGGAAAACTGATTGATAGCCCCTGATTCTAATAGTTATTTATATTATTGTATTGTTTTATAGCATTGCTTAAATTGTGTATTATATGTTATTTATATTTGGATTTCATGGCTACATATGGATACATAACAGTCCATGCAATTTGTGACTGTAGGAAATAATAATCATGACTTAAAAGAAGACTAATAAATACAGTTTGATTTCAAAGGAAAATAAACACACTACAAGAAATATATTCAGATGCTTTAGATGGACATGCATTTAAATTGAAGGGCAGATTTTCCATTCTGATACACCCTTTGTCTTTTTTACATCTTTGCATTGAGGAGAGACTCTGGGTACTGGAAGCTTAAAAACAATTTGTTTGGTCTTTGGTTCAGTTCTCAGGGGTGTCCACAAATACCTGCATGCCTGCAAAACTGGATAAAAAGGGATCAGTATACAGATAATTTCTTTCTGCAAATTTAGTGGGTTTTATGTTAAAATGTTCTTTTGGGACAGTAAGGATTGACTGAAAATTTGATCTATATTATGTAAAGCATATCACCTTCAGACCGCACAAGTTGCTTGGTGAAGCATCCAAGCCTCCCATCTAGCTAAAATTCTAACATGCTTCTGAGGTCTTGCTTATTTTCTGGATTTTTTAGATGTTCAGTGGCCTGTGGGGCATTGTGGCAGTTACTGCAATTTCAGGTGACATAAAGACACTGCTCTGTAACCACAGGTACTCATTAGCAGAATTTCATTAACTGATAACACCAAATTTCTATGTATCACTAGATTTGCAAGCACACCAGAAATCTCAAATATCTCCATTGTATCCCCTCGTAATTCTACTGTAGCTCACACAGAGGTTAACAGTGCATCCCTAGAGAAGCCAGCTGTCTGATGCATAGACAGACTGAGACAGTCTTTAAAGAACATGCTTTGGCAAGGTTCCTGTAAGCTCCACCCTGAACAGAAGCCTAATGTGTCCTTCAAGGTGTCCAAATTAGAACACCTAGAGATCCATTTACCTAAAATTCTTAAAATCTTTTGAACATCTTGATTTAAGTGACTTTTGAGAAGTATGTAGCAACTCAAGAAAACCAAGATGCACATTAGTCTGGTTTCCATAATGACTTGTTTCATATAGTGGCCAGTTTGGGATTCTGCAAAGGGATTAATTGCATGCCAACCCAGTATTCTTGCTGTGGCAGCCTTAGATGATGTTTCCTCAATTTGTGAATGTAAAAACGTTAGTGAAGAAGTTTCTCTCATTAGCCATTTGCATCAGACTCTTTTCAGAACTGTCCATGTTCTTGTTTTGGCAAGTCTTTAAATTCTCTGTAACTCTATATTTTAAAAGCCTTGTAAATGTGAGCAAATACAGGTAATTTTGATTAAGATAGTAGTATTCATGTTTCATATCCAGAAGTAAGATATGTTTGGAAAAAAATAATTCTACCAACTGCTGAGAATGCAGTTTGAAACATAAAGAATATGCAGAATCACCAACTCTGAGAAAGCATTTACTTCATGGCCCTCCTAAGTCACCACAAGCCTTTATGTTACAGGCTTATTCATTTCTCAGCACTTGATGATTTGTCTGTGCATTCCTGACCCATTTTCAGATACCTGATGGCACTAGTTTCTACAGTTTCTAGCTTCTGCTTGTCCCTTTGATAGTCTTAATTAAAAAAAAAATTTAAAAGAAGAGAGAGAGAGAGGGAGAATTAATTTATAAAAGAATAAGGGTAGTGTTTACCTAGAATATAGGATAATGGTGATACAGAAGGGAATGCAGATGGCAGCAGGGAGAACTGTCTATACAGGTGCACTTGCCAGAGTGTCTTGCCATTTTGGGTAATGTTGCATGTTATTTTAACCCAAATTAAAATGCAAAAAATCCAATTATTGTAACATTGATTTATTATATTGATACATAAAACATGTGGCATTTTTCTTGCTGATCTCATTACATTTGCTTCTTCTTTTATAAAGCTCCCACTCTTAGCAGAAGATGCATTTCTCTCCTGGGATGAAGAGGGCCTGCTGTTCTGGGATGAAAGTGGGAATTACGCTGAACCTTTCTAGAAATCAGATCAATACCTAAGTGTGGATTTATGTACTGACTTTCAAACATATTTATCTAATAGACTGGGACAAGAGCATGTGTGGTGACAGTGGAAAAATCAAAGGATCCTTGGTGCCCTGCCATTTGTTTAATCCTTTGGAGACTACATCAGTGCTCATAGTACTCTCCTTGTTAAATATTAGCCCAGCCTGCCAAGCTAGTTCACAGACTCAGTTAAACCTGTTTCTAGACATATAGCCTGAGAAGCAAATTTACTGATGTGAATGTCTCCCCATGGCATCTGATTGCTTTTTCTACTGTGCTGATAGGTGGGATTGGCTAGTTGAGTTTGTTTTCTTCATGATCTGGAGGTTGAAGGCTGCAGAGGCAGGGACAATCTCCACTGAGAGTGGGCAATCAATGTGACAGTATTAAGGGAGATTTCCAGGTCTATCATGAGCAACCCCAGGAGATACCTTCCTAGACACTTTGGCTTCATTTATTGAGGCTCACCAGTGGTCTTGCAAACTCAGTCACCATAGGTCTGAAAATCCCTATAGTAGTCCTTTAATAAAATATGCATTCAAAAATACAATACTATACAACATGATACAACACTATACCATATGATACAGCACAATACTATCCAACACAATACAATACAGTATAATAAAATAATGTTATAAACATTTCTTAATCTGGGAAAATATATTTCTGTGTGGCATAGAAATTCTAAGGAAGTATTAATTCTTTCTTGCTTCTTTCTCCAGTATGCCTAAGCATGCTGTATATCATATATATCTTTTCATCCTGTTAGATTTTCAGTACCTGGGCTTTATTTATTTGTTTTAAACACTTTTTAATTTTCAGCATTATTCTTTCTGATGGGTTTCCATTGATAACCTTTCTATTATCCTCTGGTTTCACTATCACATTGTTTTCTTAAATCTCACAGTTTATGACTAAGGCAGATTTTAAAGTTAGGCAGCCATGGGAGAGTTTACAAAAGATGTTCATATTGGACTGAATTCTTGGAGCTTTGGATTCTCATTTCAGTGGAATTTGAAGTCCCTTCTTGTCCATCCAATTCTGTGTCCTCATGGTCACAGTAGTGGTATTTCCAGAACATTTACAGTACTTTTTCAAAAGATATTTTCTCTATCATCAGAATCCCATCAGAAAGAAGCTGTGCAAGGTTCTTTTGTACATGTTGAAGAGAGCCTTCTTTACAATGTATTCCAGAGATTCACACATAAGAGAAACTAATTATTTTTTTTCCTGAAAAGAAATGCAGTGGCCAGCAGATACCTTTCTTAAGTGGTCAGTTTTTAAGAAGTAATTGAATATCACCTCGTTAGCTTGGTCTTGTCCCTTCTTTCCCACAAGTCAGACTGTGATAGATGAGTAATGTGATGGCTGACTCTCACAATTAAAATGCAAATATCATGTATATATGTGAAGAGAAGTTTTCTAGGTTTATAGTTATGTTTTATCCCCCTTGCATTGTTATCACGGGGTGGTTTGGGTTTGGGACATTTGGGAGGGTCTGCTTATTACTGTGGCAGCACCTGACCTCCAATCAAGGTTTTAGGAAGTGAACTCCACCACTGGACAGCAAGGAAGGAGTCGATGGACAGAACTTTGGGAGGGACTGAAGGGCTAAAAGGTGAAACCTCCGTGGTGTGGATGAGCATGTGGTGGGAAAAATCCACTGCTCCCAGTACTGTAATATTTTCTCTATTCAGTCTTCTTTTGTATTTTTGATAAGGTTTTAATGAACCTTTTAATTTTTTTTGGAAGTTAGTAGCATTTCTCACAAAACTATTTGTTGAAGGAGGTGTGGGTTTTGGTTTAAGACAAGTTAAGGGGGTGCACAGTCTAAAGTGAATTACCTCCCCTGTAGTTTAGCAAATCCCTTTCCGCCAATAAGGAGAGGAAAATGTGAGTAGATGTAAGTGAAAAAAGAACAGTTAAAAAAAACCCACCAAAAACCACAGAACAGCAGCAGGTGAGAAACGTCAGTAACTGACACTAGTTACTAAGGTGCTGAAATCTCAGTGACCCCGGGCACAGAGTGACACTCAGCTGGCAGAGCGGCCCCACTGCCGGGGCTGTGGGGGGACAGAGGGAAGCGACGGCAGCC